>NC_140251.1:5065837-5068337 GCF_949987555.1 Borostomias antarcticus | reverse complement strand
GTCAGTGGGTCTCCCCAGGACAATAGCAGCATTGTGGTGTTTTCTGTCTATTTTCATAATTCTCTGCTTCTGTCACATTCTTGTCATAGAACCGGTCATATTGACACACACACACACACACACATACAGTACATGTGCACATACAGTACATGTGCACACACATGCACACGCACACACATACACACACACACACACACACACACACATACAGTGGACAGGCTAACATTGTCATAGTAGTGCCCAGTCCAGTGCCCTTCAGCCCTACCTCGGGGGCTGACAATGTTGGCCTGTCCACTCTATGTGTGTGTGTGTGTGTGTGTGTGTGTGTGTGTGTAACCACTGGGAATCAAACCCCAATCTTCAGTTCATCATGCCAAAGCATCTGTCAAGATTCAAGATTCCTTTATTTGTCACATGTAATGTACGGTACACAGTCACACTGAAATGTTGCTACCGCTAGACCAGGAGGATACCCTGTTGGTCTAAAGCTCAAAACAGAAGCGGGGGTCCGACCAGCAGGGGTCCGACCAGCAGGGGTCCGGCAAGCGGGGTTCCGTCCAGCAGGGGTCCAGCCAGCGGGCCACCTTGGTTTGGTGCTGTACCGGCATCGGCAGTCACACTTGAGCCAACCGGTCGCCGCGTACAACGCAGTTGAAGTAGTTCAGTCAGTCAACTTATCAGCCTACAAAAATACATTTTACTTTAAGTCCTTGGGCAGAAAGCAGGTCTGGATTTATGGGAATGTTGGATATGTTTGTAGTCTAAAAAAAAAAAGTTTTACACATGATTCATGTTTGAATTAATTAATGCACTTTCATTTCGAGCCAGAATTCTCTTGGCTGAGTTGTAGGAAAAAATAGAGAAGGTGACCTGCTGCCTGGCATGAGCTGGCGCCACGCGTAGCCTGACCTGACCTGACCTGACCTGACGCTCAGAACGACGACCTCGGGGACCCCACCCCCCCCCCCCCCAGTATCATAATGACTTCATATTAAATTCTGTCCGACAGCAGTCAGACGTCCATCGTTTTGGGCTTAAGAGGCAAGCGGGGTTTTCAATGCCATCTCCATGTTTGACAGAGAGAGAGAGAGAGAGAGAGAAAGAGAGAGAGAGAGAGAGAGAGACGACCATGCCCTATCAATTGTTCCCGTGACCTTTGACAAGTGAGAGTTCCATGCTATCAATTGTTCCCGTGGCGAGTGAGTGAGTGAGTGAGTGAGTGAGTGAGTGAGTGAGTGAGTGAGTGAGTGAGTGAGTGAGTGAGTGAGTTATTTTAGTATATAACGGCATGTCCGGGCCCCATATGCTACAGTACAGTTTTAGGCCGGTGTGTTCCTGTCTCGGAGGGAGGACTCCAGGGCTGTCAGTCATGCTGATAGAGAGCCGCCGTCCCCAGACGCCCTGAGGGAAGACACAGTCCTTCCTGGGCACTGCAGACTGAATGACTCCTCGTCCTGCATAGTGTAGGACGCAGTAGATCGACACAGGATACAGTACATAGATACAGGATACTGTACATAGATACAGGATACAGTACATAGATACAGGATACTGTACATAGATACAGGATACAGTACAGATACAGGATACTGTACATAGACACAGGATACCGTAGTCTACATAGATACAGGATACAGTAATAGATACAGTACTGTACGTAGATGCAGGATACAGTTGGCTACATAGATACAGTACTGTACATAGATACATGATACAGTAATAGATACAGGATACAGTAATAGATACAGGATACTGCACATAGATACAGTACTGTACATGCCACTGTCCTCTCCACGTCACATTCCTTCTGTCATGTTGACGCTGATATTAAATCAATCAAGCAAATGGAATTACACAGATGCATCAGAATCAATGCTTTGCTCGAGGAAATGTAGAAATGTCCTGATTACTATAAGTTGATTAGATACAGCACGCAGAATTATCAATGAGACTGCTGTCTCCTGTTGTAGCATCAGGTAGTGCTACTTGTCAGCTCACAGCCAGCAGAGAGCAATGCAACCACATCCAGTCTCTACAGCATCATACTGTATGCACAACCAGTACTGTGTGTGTGTGTGTGTGTGTGTGTGTGTGTTTGGGCGTTTGAGCGTGTGTTTGGGCGTTTGAGCGTGTGTGTGTGTGTGTGTGTTTTGGCGTTTGAGCGTGTGTGTGTGTGTGTGTGTGTGTTTGGGCGTTTGAGCGTGTGTGTGGGGGTGTGTCTTTGTCTGTGTGTGTGTGTTTCCTTCCTTCCTTCCTAGTTTTGGTTTGCTGAATAACACATTTTATTATTTTGTTAATTAATACTAGTTAATAATTAATACATGTTCAATCTGCCGCTGTGCAAAAAATGTGTGTGTTTGTTTATGTGTGAGGGAAAGCACATTTGCGTGCTACAGCGGTATGTGTGTAGGTCAGGACTGCATTAGACTACAGTAGTAGATCTGGTTGAAGGGGGGAGGGAGAGGCAGACCGATGGAGAGATAGAGGGAGTGAGAGAATG
>NC_140251.1:5028337-5060837 GCF_949987555.1 Borostomias antarcticus | reverse complement strand
ATAGTATACTGTATCACTCTCACTCCGCCCTGTCCCCCTCTCTCTCCCTCTCGGTCTCTTTCTCTCTCTCTCTCTCTCTCTCTCTCCTGTTGTTCTCTCTCTTACTCCCCACAGCCCCTCCCTCTCTCTCATTCTCTCTCTCACTGCACCACGACCACCCCCCTCTCTCCCTCATCCCTCTCTCTCTCACTCCCCTGACCCTCCTCACTCTCTCTCCCTATCTCTCCCTCTCTTCCCTTCTCTCTCTCTCTCTCTCTCTCTCTGTCTCTCTCTCTCCCTCTCTCTCCCTCTCTCTCTATCTCTCCCTCCCTCCCTCCCTCCCTCCCTCCCTCCCTCTCTCTCTCTCTGAGGCAGACCAGAGGTTTCTGGGAGGGGGAGGATGACCGCCCTCCCAGGGCGTAGGGGAGATGCTGATGATGATGACTGTTTGTGGTTAATGTGAGCTCGGTGAGCAGGACCACGCCGCGGGGCTTCTATGACTGATGGCCAGACAGACACAGCAGAAACCGCCGTCACTTGTAAACACCAAAGGTGAACCGTGCGCTCCAGACTGTTGCCATGGTAACAGAAGTCCCGGCTGTGTGCGCGTGTGTGTGTGTGTGACTATGAGGTAGGTTGTTGAATCATACATGGGAATCATACAGGAAATGTGTGTGGTGATGGTGGCTTCAATGATAAATCAGGGATTGTGTGTGTGTGTTTGTGTGTGTGTGTGCGCGTTTGTGTGTGTGTGTGTGTGTGCATGTGTGTGTGTATGCATGCCTGTGAAAGAAGTCTCTAGCATTTATTCATAAGACATAAACCTTGACGTGGCGTTAGTGTCTGGCCATAGCCAGATGTCAGTTAAGCCAGACACAATTAAGACAGTTAAGCTGTAGGTATCGTATGTCTCATACCTGAGTGTCTGAGATTGTTACATGTTAAGCATGTTAGCTATGGGTCTCCTAGAACACAAAAAAGTCTCTCCACGCACACACATACACGCATGCACGCACACACACACACACACACACACACACACACACACACACACACACACACACACAGTCCCCGTTGGTTACGAATATCCATTCATTGTGCTGGAACTGTAAACACTGTAACGTCTCTGTGGGCCCTGGGGGAGTTTTGAGCATCCACAAAGAGCCCAGAAGGTTAATTGATAGACTCAGCTATGGAGCTGCTCTACAAAACCCTCCAGCACAAGATAACACATAACACATTACACATAAGCTTCCCTTTATGCCTGGGCATATTAAATGTACATTGTTATATTGATTTTAAGTCAACAGTATATTAACCTTGCCCCTGTCACAATATTCTAGTTGTATGGTTATGCCTAAAGTGCCTAATTCCCTTTGGTTAGATATTACACTACAACCCGGAGATTGTCTTTAGAGTCTGAGCAGAATAGCTAATCTATGAATCAGAATTCAGTGCATTAATATGAATACACTGTCTGCCTCTGTGAGAAACTAACCCTCAGGAGTGATTTCCTGTTGCTGATTTGACTTGCTTGGCATTACAAAGAAAAGGTCACTGCTAGAATAATCTGAATGCCAAAAACAAAGCATTATTCAGTTACAGTACACAGCACAAAAACTGAATCAGTTTGTCAGTGAAACCACATTTGGGTTCTTTTATCATATCCCACTGCTTCAAGTCAAATCATGTGAAGTGCTCTATCTGTAGGGAACCCAAGTTAATAGCATGCGCTCTGAGTCTGTTTCATGCTGTGTTAGTCGTAGCTGTATAGGCCTGCATAGGATCATATGGGTGATCCAGTGCATCAATAATTCATCGTCCCTTCATCATGATCTCTGTAGTGTGCTGCATCAGTGTACTGGTATTCTCTGTAGTGTGCTTTATCAGTGTACTGGTATTCTCTGTAGTGTGCTGTATCAGTGTACTCTAGTGTGCTGTATTGGTGTACACTATGTAGTAGTGTGCTGTATCAGTGTCTTCTCTGTAGTGCGCTCTGAGGGCCTGATGGCAGGCCTACCAGAGTCGATGTAGTGACACTGACTCAGGGCTCAGCATGGGGCCTAGTAGCCCAATCACGGACAGACACAGTTTGACACAACACCGTCCCCTGATGTTGCGGAGGCACAGTGTGATGCTACTGTACTCCAACCCTGTATAAAAGCATGTCACTCTACTCTTACTGCAGACACTGCTGTAGGTCTGGTACGGCTCTTAACGCTGATGCTGTCGGTGTAGCAGAGATACTGTAGCCAGTAGGATTCAGCTCTCTACTGTGATAACCATAGTGAGGCATTACTCTGATGGGGGTTTTGGAACTTGTAAACACTATTTTACAGGCTCTCATCTCCCCCTTTCATCTCCATGTATCTCCCATCCGCTAATCCTCCCTCCTCCTTCTCCCTCTCATCTTCCTCCTCTTCCTCTTCTCTTCACCTCTCTTTCTTTTTCTTCCTTCTCTCTCTTATGATCTCTCTCTCCTTGTCTCTGTCTCTCTTGCTCTCTCTCTCTCTCTCTCTCTCCCTCTCTCTCTCTCTCTTTCGTATTGCTTCATCCATCCCCTCTCTTCATGTGGCTTCCTATGTGTCCTATGTGTCCTGAATTGTCTCTGTCATTCTGATACATTTTTAATGGGAACATCCTTTTAGACCAGCCAAATCCCCCTCCTCTTCACTGCACGTCTTTTTCTATTTCTCCCTCATTCTCTCTCTCTCTCTCTCTCTCTCTCTCTCTCTCTCTCTCTCTCTCTCTCTCTCTCTCTCTCTCTCTCTCTCTATCTATCTATCTATCTATATATATATATATATATATATACATACTGTATATAAATCCATGAATTATAGAAATAAACTGACAAATAAAAATACTTCAATCCTTTCACTTTTTGCTGTGAAGAAAAACTAGAAATAAAACACTCCATTTTGAAAAAGGGCCTTTTGTAAGATGTAGGAAGTAGACTATACAGCTCAGTCAGATGGCAGACATCAAGGTTCTCATGGAAGTTGTGTCATCCTCTTTGACCTGGCCTTGCTGTCTGCACAGCCTGTGACTACGGGGGGCATCTTAATATAGCCTGTGACTACGGGGTGCATCTAGTATAAGGACTGATGTACAGGACACTATATTCTGCTATTGTAGAGCGACTGTATAGACCCAGCCTCAGTCAGTTAACGTTAGTGAAATAAGTCAGGGCCAACCAAGCTGGTTCTAACCTGCTGTGCTGAGCCACGCCCTGTAGCTCAGACAGAGATAAGCCTGTAAAGATTTAGATTTTATGTAAACATGACAGATTTAGCCACCAGGATAATTTTCATCTCTTGGTTCTTGGCAGGTTGATGGCAACAAGAATAAAACATGAAAGACAATAAGAAAAACACATCAAGTTGATCCCACAGACGTCATCAAACCAAACATCCAACAGCCATTCACAGTACATGAAACAGGGCAGAGTAGCCTACCTGACCTGAAACTTACTCTACACAATAACAAACCCGTGCACATAAAATACAGACAACACATTCAGAGAATTCAGATGGATTATGTCAGATCAGAATTTCCTCAGTATGCCATGGCGAGAGCCCTACCTCACCCTACCTCATCAACCCCCAGACAGGGCCTCCTGTCACCTACCTCACCCTACCTCATCAACCCCCAGACAGGGCCTCCTGTCACCTACCTCACCCTACCTCATCAACCCCCAGACAGGGCCTCCTGTCACCTACCTCACCCTACCTCATCAACCCCCTGACAGGGCCTCCTGTCACCTACCTCACCCTACCTCATCAACCCCCAGACAGGGCCTCCTGTCACCTACCTCACCCTACCTCATCAACCCCCAGACAGGGCCTCCTGTCACCTACCTCACCCTACCTCATCAACCCCCAGACAGGGCCTCCTGTCACCTACCTCACCCTACCTCATCAACCCCCTGACAGGGCCTCCTGTCACCTACCTCACCCTACCTCATCAACCCCCAGACAGGGCCTCCTCTCACCTACCTCACCCTACCTCATCAACCCCCTGACAGGGCCTCCTGTCACCTACCTAACCCTACCTCATCAACCCCCAGACAGGGCCTCCTGTCACCTACCTCACCCTACCTCATCAACCCCCAGACAGGGCCTCCTCTCACCCTACCTCATCAACCCCCAGACAGGGCCTCCTCTCACCCTACCTCATCAACCCCCAGACAGGGCCTCCTCTCACCTACAATAAAACCGTCCACCAGCACACTGGCAGCTCTGGCTGGTGGCCCGGAGTGATGTTGAAGACGTGTTGGCCTCCAGCCAGACTCTGATTACCTTACTCTTTAATGTCAGAGACAGAACTATGGGTTTGGCAACAGTTTCGGTGGCACTTTCACCCTCTCCTCCAGAATGGTTACAGTACATGTTTTTCTGTACTATGCTATACTGTACTGTACTATGCTGTACTGTGCTGTACTATGCTGCACTGTACTGTGCTGTACTGTACTATGCTATACTATGCTGTGCTGTACTATGCTGTATGATACTGTGCTGTACTGTACAGTGCTGTACTATGTTTTGCTGTACTATGCTGTGCTATGTTGTGCTGTAATGCTATACTGTGCTTTACTGAACTGCGCTGTACTATACTGTACTGTACTTGGCTGTGCTATGCTGTGCTGTATGTGTACCACAATATGGAATGCCTGGTAAAATACGCATGCACCATTCAACTGTACTGTATGTGACGCATGGATGTGAGGATCGTTGCTGATGTGGTGTTGGAATATGCATGCTGCTGGCCTGCTGGGGGCAGTTTCTGCACGGCGTGGTACGGCAGCTGCTAGCTGTGTATTCTAGAGGCTGCTAGCTGTGTATTCTAGAGGCTGCTAGCTGTGTATTCTAGAGGCTGCTAGCTGTGTATTCTAGAGGCTGCTAGCTGTGTATTCTAGAGGCTGCCAGCTGTGTATTCTAGAGGCTGCTAGCTGTGTATTCTAGAGGCTGCCAGCTGTGTATTCTAGAGGCTGCTAGCTGTGTATTCTAGAGGCTGCTAGCTGTGTATTCTAGAGGCTGCTAGCTGTGTATTGGGGCTTTAATGGGATCATTGGTCTCCCTGCCTCTCCTGTCCGCGGCTGATTTAGATGCGGTGGACCTGGAGCGGAACGGCCCCTCATCTCCCCGCCACGCGGCGCCCGGGACAGGGAGGTCAAGGCTCGCCCGCTCCGGCCTCGACCCCTGTCTTATATAACAGAGGGAGTACAAAGGAGAGAGGCCTCCAGTCGGCCTAGCTGCCCCTCCGAGGCGCTGACAGCAGGGCACACCGTAGCGACCCTGGACAGCAGGATGAGCTGTTCTGACGTCTTAACTGGATGGAGGGAGATCACCGTTGTCGGCGGATCTCACTGTCATCTGGCTCGCCGCTCGCTCTGCTGTCTCACGACCGTGCCGGCGTGATTTACTAACTCCTATTCTTTGAAAGAAGAGTTGCACTGCTCAGCCTACGCCAAACAAGGACACAAAATAAGCATCCTTATTTGTCATACAGTGAGACATACAGGACACGGTGTAGGGAGGCTGAAACACACTCACACTCACACGACTGACAGGAGCGTCCACCAATGACATTTCTCTCCTGCTCTTAACCCATCCCATCATCCTTCCCCCAAGGGCAGCTGGGAGCAGTAGGCTATGGGTCCCGGGGACCAAAGCGCATTGTGTTGCCTCTGTGTATGAAATGCGCTATACAAATAAAGCTTTGATTGATTTGACAATCCCAGTGCTCCTGTTCGTCTTGGTCAGGGACAGAAACCGTCTGTCTTCTGCATGTTTTTCGTATTGGGTTCTTTATGGGGGAAACCCTAGCAAACACAGAGAGGAACATGCAAACTCCACACAGAAAGGCCTGGGAGATATAGCCCCATGTGAGAATCAAACCCTGGACCTTCTTGCTGTGAGGCGAGGGTCTAATGCACCCAACCCCCATGGGCAATTTTGGGGTTCAGTGTCTTGCTCAAGGATTCTTTGGCACACTGCCAGGAGCTGGGATCGAACCGGGGACCTTCCGATCCCCGGCCGCTCTACCTCCTGATCCAGCCCTATCCTGGGCGTCTGTGGCTGGACAGTGGGAGATGCGCGTGAGACGTTTCCACCCAGGCTTCTCCAGCAGCGACTGAGGCTCTCTGTGACATGGTCGTTGTGTCGGATCCATCTCCCTGTCAGTCAGACTCGCGGCCGTGCTCCTTAACATTGTCACACGCGCGGGGAATAGACAGGCAGAGACAGCGGCGATCCTCCCTAGACGCTACTGAGAAGACACTCGTGCTTGTGGTGGCGTGCCGTCTACTGATCATGGAAAACCCTCTCTTTTTAGATGAAACAGTCTCGTGATGAGATTCAAAACGAGCGGAAGGGAGACAGGGTGACTCCCTGGTTCTGAGCATTACAGTATTGCCTCCTATGCCTTCTACCCCGGGAACTGTAGACATATGGTGTGTGGGTCTACATTAGCAGCAAAAGCAGTGCACTGTAGCGAGCAGATGGTTTGTGGCTTCCTGCTTTAGGTATCTGCTTCTGTGTGTGTGGCACTGGGAGATGGGGCTCACTTTGGAGTTGTGCTTCCTTGGAGCATGTGTGCGTCTTATGGGCCAGCTTGCATTAGGGCCAACGGTAGGGCCAACAGCTCACATTAGGGCCAACGGTAGGGCCAACAGCTCACATTAGGGCCAACGGTAGGGCCAACAGCTCACATTAGGGCCAACGGTAGGGCCAACAGCTTGCATTAGGGCCAATGGTAGGGCCAACAGCCCGCATTAGGGCCAACGGTACGGCCAACAGCCCGCATTAGGGCCAACGGTAGGGCCAACAGCTCGCATTAGGGCCAACAGCTCCCATTAGGGAGGAGGAGGGCGGGGCGGAGGGCGGGGGCGGGGGCGTGCGGGGGGCGCCTGACACACTTCACGGTATGGATCGGCACATCTCTCATGAGTGAACGCATGCAGTGCGCTGCCCAAGGTAGAGGGAGCTAGTGATAGACGGCGCGACGGGTTTAAGAAAGTAGCGGAGCAGGGAGAGAGGGTGAGGAAGAGGGAGGGGCCTGGCCTTTATCAGGGGGCAGCAGCTGTACTGTAGCCCCTGGAGAAGAGAGGAGAAAGGATAGCAGAGGGGAGGAGGGGAGAGAAGAGAGGAGAGACAGAGATAAGACGGCAGAGAGGAGACTCCCCTAGGCTCTGTGCTTTAGGAAGAAAACCACAGGAATGTCTAGATACCTTATACTCCACCTTGCAGACACCCAATAAACGGTGAAGTGTGGTCTCTCTCTCTCTCTCTCTCTCTGCCCTGCTGTCACAGCCTTGTCCAATGTCTGACACTCACGACACAGTTACAAAGCATAGATCAAATGGCCCTGTCAGAGAATGATCTCTAATCATATTGAGAGTGGCGCGAAGCCCTCACAGTGAGAGTCCAACTGAATTAGGAGGCTATTTGTCCAGGTAAATGGCTTCGTAATTTGCTTGCAGGACTCAAAATATTGCTGCGTGTCTTTGGCACAGCTGAGAGAGGAGTACTCACCTACTGTACCTTTCTTTATCTCTCTCTCTCTGTCTCTCTCTCTCTGCCGCTCTCTCTCTTTCTCTCTCTCTGCCTCTCTCTATCTATTTCTCTATCTCCCTTTGTCTCTCTGACTTTTAAAGAATGCAGTGTTTTGATTTTAATATGAGGATGTCTGAAAGTGTCTCTTTCTCTCTGGCCAGAGTAGTCTCAGGGTGACTCCATGTCCCCAGTTTTGTGTCTGTTGGGTTGGCTGATGGTGTTGAGATCTAACTGCTGGTTTGATGCAGTAGGCAGATTGGTATTGTCTGTCTGAGCCCCCCCATGTCTCAGTAATCAGTGCTGATTGGCACATTATCACATAACCCCTGTAGTTTTGGATTGAGCCCCCCCCCCCCCCCCCCTTCTGCTGGTGGTAGACAAGACTGTTTGTTTGTGTGTGTGTGTGTGTGTGTGTTTGAGAGAGAGAGAGAGAGAGAGAGAGAGTACTGTAGACTATGGGTCCTATGTTGTTGGTGTAGAACAAAGAAAACTCCCAAAAACATAATACCTCATTTGTGCATTATGTTTTTGCAATGTTTAGTTAGTTTAAATGGTTTCCGATTTAATCATGATTCTGTAAAATACTATTCTCTATACCATTATTGTAGACTTTACTCTTATCTGACCATTTTATTTCCAGACAAAATTGGGCTCCGAGTAGTTTGGTACAATACTGTGTGTGTTTGCGTGCATGTGTGCATGTGTGTGTGTGTCTGTGTATGTTCAATTTATATGAGTGGGCATGTCTTTTGAGCTTATGTCCAGACAGACCACTGGTTAGGAACAGATAAGATAGAAACTGGCAAAACGAATTGGCTACTATCACTAGATGTGCGTTAACACACATACACACACACACACACACACACATAGACATACACACACACTAGCAGATGTGCGTTAACACACGGACACACGCACACGCACGCACGCAAACACACACACACACATATGGGGGGTGGAAAGTGCCACTTATTTGCTAACTGAGCAGACACACGTGACGAACGTCCCCACGTGACCACGTGTGCTATTCACTAACGTAGCTAACCCAGCAAACGCTCGTCAGGGCCGGGGGCACTTGAGCACATGTGCTATTCGCGTACGTAGCTAACGTCGCTACTTGAGCACGTGTGCTATTCGCATACGTAGCTAACGTCGCTACGTAAGCACTTGTGCTACAGTAGGACCCCACTCATCCGAACCCAAAGGGACCGCAGGTCGTTTGTATCTCTGAAATGTCCGGATGACTGAAACATATGTTAAAATGCACCAAATTCAATAAGTGGTATACTTGTTTCATATAGACTCATAATAGACCAATAAATACCCTTAATTACTTGTGAAAATGCATCAAAATTGCAATCAAATAGCCAACTAAACTCATATAGGCCAGTAGCCTATAATAAAATAACCGAATTTCCACTTGAGTGCGTGCTTTGATCAAATAGCCTTTATTCTCAAATGAGGCTTACGCTGTATCGATAGGCTACTGTATTCGCAGAACAACATGGTATAGCCTAAAACAACCCAACATTAGAACAATTAGAGCAAATGATAATCAATAAATAAATAAATGAAATGACAGACAAGTTGTCGTGTCTTAGGCTATTGTAGCCTAAAAGAAAGTCTCTAAAACAACAGATGTAGACTAACGTGGCCTAGGCTGTAGGCTATTATTTAACAAATACAGTAGGTCTAGTAGGCTAATCTACATGCCCACAACACGTCTGTGTTCCTGAAGTCCATTAACTGGGAACGAAAAATGACTCGATGCTCCTCTGCTTCAGGTTGCTGACGCGCTTTCTGGCTACCAAGGAATGCAGCTCTCGCGCAGCAGACTCGTTTGCGTTTTGCGCTCGACATTAGAAGAAATGAAACGTGACAGTAGACTACAGCCTACAGGCAACATGTAGGTCTACATACAGTTCTGTTTTTATTCACAGTAGGGTACAGTACTGTAATGAAAAGCCCACCAGTAACCAGATAGCAGGCAAAAAAAAAGAGTTTTTTAAGCCTGTCCGGTAGACCGGGAGGTTCGGATCTCTTCAGTTCGGATGAGTGGGGTCCTACTGTATTCCCTAAAGTAGCTGAGTAAACACGTCGTCGCCGTCAGTTAACGTGGCTATCCCGACTTTACAAGTGAGACGGCGAGACCAGTAGTTCCTTTTTTGCTCGTTAATGCTTTGCATCCATGTAGGCTAACCTACATTTCTGTAGTTGCTGTTTAATGGTGCATTCGTTTGTGGTCGGACGTGGCAAGTCGCAAGTGGCAAAATACCTACCTCTGACCTGTGTGCATTCGAGCTATAGCGAATGATATGATGATGATATGATATGATATTGACATCAGCCGGCAACTGGGGGCTGAGAAACATATCCGAATTTGCGACGAGGAAGTGCGAGTTCAATTTGCCCCCTCCCAGTTATAAACGAACGCACCATATACCCTGGCATAAGTGCGCTTTTTCATAACCATAGCAACCATTGCTTTATTGTACAAAGACTCAGTAAACTGTAAAAAGACAAGTTCAAGTTGGATTAGAGAGCTGTAGCTGATCGCGCCAAAAAGTATGTTTCCATACATAGCCTACCCATTCAGACCAGAGATTGAATCTGACATGGTGGTGGTGTAGCCTACTTCATTGTAGGAATAATAAGTATGGCTACAACTACACACAGCGCCACAAAATACAATAACAAAATACAGACAACAGCGGCCACTAATGATTTTCTTTTCATTTTGGTATCAGGGCTTTTTCCAGGACTGTCAAATACGCCTATAGACAAATGCTATCCGATTAATAAATGCACGGCAATAAACTTCTGGTATATACAGTATGTATAACGTGTTAGGCCTAGCCTAAGCTTACTTTAGTGCACAGAAAACATTGCCTTTGCCCTTTAGGTCCCTTTATATCTGTAGCCTAATTGTTATTGTTGTTGTTATTATTTTACTATGTCGAATGATTTGCCTGTTTGTGTGCTGCGCGCACCATTGCATTCCTGCACCCTCATTTATTTAATGTATTTCGTTACATAAAAACGAATAATATAGGCCACAACTAGGCTACACACATAGGATATAGATAAAATGTAGTGTAAAACGAAATAATAAAAAAAACAGCGTAAAACGCAGACCGAGGTTGAAATCTATCAATTTGAAGCTCAGGATAATTCCTGACCTGACAGCCCGATGGTTGACAAGTAGCCTAGTCATACTGAACAATACACTTTTTGGCCTTTGGTTTTGTGGCGGCATTTTTGATATTTTTACTTATTGTTTATTTTGTATAGGTTACTCTTTAGTTAAATAAATCTGATTCTTAACTTGAATCAAAGACTTTTCTACCATATTATTCCCTATGAGCCAGGTTATGACATAAGAGGCTGACAGAAAGCCTACTGGGCTATCAGGATCAAAAAACATTTATTTTGCCAAGGAGCAATACTACGCGTGGGCAAGTAGCGACGTTAGCTACGTTCGCAATACCACGCGTGGGCAAGTAGCGACGTTCGTCAGGTTTGTCTTCTCAGTTAGCAAATCCACACGGGCCATAATTACGGGAGCTAACGTGAGCCACGCGAATGCCGCGACCCATGCACACATTGCTGACTTAGGCTACTTCAGGCCGCCGCCGTCGCTAGGACAAAATGTCGTGAGTCACGTCAGTCCTCCTATCAAATACAATGGGAGTCAAATGGATTTCACTCACGTAAACACGTACGTTTGTCAGCTCCGTATGCAGCTCAGTTCGCTCCGTGCGGTAAGAAATGGCACATTTCACCCCCCATACACACACACACACACACACACACGCACACACACACACACACACACACACACACACACACACACAGTATCGTAGTAGCTGATCTTCACTGTCTAGAAGCTAGACAGACATGTAAGTACTGTAGATGCACGCTGTCCAGAATAAGCTCACAGTCCGTGTGGTCTCAGCGCGAGGATAAAGACATGGCTGAGGCAGACTTCATCCACCAGATCATCACTAAGGCCGCATTTACACTGCAGGTCTTGATGCCCAGATCAGATTTTTGTCCATACCCGATTTTTTTGACCGCCTACTTTTAAAAGTGTCCCATATCAGATAGGCTACCTGTACTTACACGTACATACTTGCTTAACACTTGAAACAACCTGCATACGTACACAAGGGTTTGGTTACCTTGGTTACCTAGCAACCATAAGACTCTTGCCGTTGTGGTCTTTGGCCTCCTATTTATTTATTTGTGTATTTAACTTTTAGGGACTTTATTTGATGACACTGCTGCCACGAGCGTTGCTCTTGCACCATGCTCTGCCATCGCGGCTGAAATTTCCTCATAAAAGGCTTTGTTTTGGTACAAACCAGTAATTGGCTTGCACTGCCTCTTTGCCCCAAAGGCTCAAAAGACAGGTTACCTCGGCAGGTGTCCACTGACCTGAGCCTTCATCCTCCATTATCTTTTTAAGCGGGATAGTTGTGACAGGTGTTGATGGATGTAGTTGCGTTGTGTGCGTGGAAGTAACAGTATACGTCATTAAAATGTGAAAAAGTCGCAATGACAGGGAATATTTGTACTGTCCGCTTAGAGGTTCATATCTGATTTATTTCCACATATGATTGAGGCCTGAAACGGATCTGAGAATATCCGATTCCATGTGCTTTTTTTCTGCTTACATGTGCATAATACATATCTGACACAGTATGTGCCACAAGTAAGCAAAAAAACGGAATTGGGTCACTTCAACCAGGCAGTGTAAATGCAGCCTAACTGTAGCCTATAGATAGGCCAGTGTGGAATTGGAGCATATCTTTTCGGGATGGACAGACCGATAGCCTGCCAGATGGTGAAACACTGGTTGTCCATAGATACTGTGCCCATATACATGTATGTGTTACAAAATGAATGAGTGTGCGTGCGTGCGTGTGAGCACGTGTGTGTGTGTGTGCGCATTTGTGTGTGTGCACGTGCGTATGTTTGTGTGTATGTGTGTGTGTGTCTGTGCGCGTGCATGTGTGTAACAGAAAGCTAGAGGGGGAGAGAGAGAGACAAGAGATCTGATCGTGAAGTGTAGTGGAGCAGATTATAACCATTGTAACTGCTGCTCATTTCCTGTGCACACAACAGGCAATATTACACACATCAAACAAAGCAGATCACTAGCAAACTCTGCACACCTCCCAGCTCTGCTTTATACAGTAACACACATGCACATTTACAGAGCTCTTCCCACACATGCATTCACAGGCTCTCTTTGTATCCCATCACCATAACAACGGCCTCACACAGATCATCTGAGAGGGAAAAAAAAACACGAAACAACTCAAGTGAATTTCTCACTCAGTGTGACTCGGGGACGGTGAGAGTAGAAGTTGGCAGCAGCACCTTCGTTTCAGCGTGTGTGTGTGTGTGTGTGTGATCAGCAGGGTGCTGGGTAGAGGCGCGAGATGTTGCTGGTGATGGCAGGGTGAGAGAGAGAGAGAGAGAGAGAGAGAGAGAGAGAGAGGCGGTGGGAGAGATGTGAACTTGAGGAGGAAATAAGGCGAGAGGGTTTTTGGAACGAGGGATGTAACTGACGGCGCACATGGTGAGTGTCTGAAACACCTGCTCCATTCTGTTCTGTTAGTCAGCAATGCTGGCAAAGGGTTAGTTGCATGTGCGTGTGTGTGTGCATCTGTGTGAAAATTGGTGCGCTCTGCTTTAAATGCACATGGATTTCCAAATGTTTTCTTCTGTCGGTGTGCGAGTTTCTTCATCGTACATCTACCTGTATTCCTGCGTGTGCATGCATGCGTGTGTGTGTGCATGCATGCATGTGTGTGTGTGTGTGCATGCGTGTCGAGGTTCTCTCTCCAGTGCATGCGGCTATTATGTAACAAGTGAGGCCGAGGAACCTTGAAATGATGCGGTGCTGTAGCTCTCTCTGTCTCTCTCTGTCTCTCTCTCTATGTCTCTCTCTCTGTGTGAGTCTCTCTCTCTCTGCCTGATCTCATCTCACCTAGAGGAAGCTCATCAGCACGCGTGCTCTGAGCTCAGCACACCAGATACACTTCAGGGAGGTTACTGTGTTGAGTCTTGTTACATGTGCATCACTGTTGGTACCAAGTCCCCAGTGAAAATCTCCTCTCTGAGGTAATGGGTAGTGATGCTTCAGTGATCCTTCATTCTCGTCTCGTTAAGTGAGCGTGGCAAAGAGGGAGATAGATAGATAGTCGTTAGGGTGTATTGATTAAGATCAACTGAGCCTGTGGACATCCCCCTCAGTCTAAGCACTGGTCCTAATCTATCGCCATACCTACAACAGTATGTGCCCTATTCCCCCCCCCCCCCCAAATTTGTACATGCTTGAACATTGCAAACCAACATGACCAAGACCCTCATGCTGTGTTCCAGCGTTCCACAGTGGTAGCATGGCTGTGGAGCTGACGGTATATTATGGGATAGGTGTAGGCTGTGTCTAAGCGCATGGCAGTGTTTGCTCTTGTTTTATGAATGAGTTTTGCATTGCTCAGTAGATGCATTTGTTTTTATGAACATTGTGATTCAACTCAACTTTCAAGAGAGCAGTCTGGTTTGGGCTGAATATAAGAGGCTTTGTTTTCTGATGGATATGAGCAGGAGAATTGCTCTCTGCCCAACAGTGCTTAATTCAGAACACTTTCAGTCTAACTTTGCGCCCATGAATGCAATTAGCCATGTACGCGTTGGCATGACGGTGCCTTCGTCTGGCTACAATAACTGATGCCATGATCCCTGGAGAGTCCGGGCATGTCAATCCCTTATATGTTGCACTTGCCACCAGCTGAATGCAATTTGTTCTTGTTTATAGATACAAGATCTTGGATATAGTCTGATCTTTCCCCAGAGTTTCAAGCTTTTCTCCATATTTCGGGACACAGATTGGATCATAATGAAAGCGAAAGGCTGCACTTGTTTGCAGAAAATGGCCGGGTTTCCCAATAAAGAACCTTCTTAAGGAATCCTTCTTAAGCAACCCTGTGCATGGCAGTTAAGAAGTACTTTGGAGTTAGGTGCTTCTTAACTCGTTCGGGAAACCCGGCCAATATCAGTTCTGTTTCTGTGCATCACAGCTGTCTGAACTTATTTTTAAATCCCCCTCTATATATATTTCGCCCTTAATATCATCCAATATCAATTCAATATCATTAAAACTTAACAAGTTCTGAGGAGAGACAGAAGGAGAGAGTGCGCGCTGACTGCTGGAGTTAATACCAGCTTTTCAAAAGCGGTATTTGCACCTCTATAACCACGTGTGGAAGTTAGCTCATGGATTTAGCTCATGGATTTGGCCCTATCAGTCTAACTGTTCTTATTCAGTACACTATCAGTCTAACTCTTCTAATTCAGTACACTATCAGTCTAACTGTTCTTATTCAGTACACTATCAGTCTAACTCTTCTAATTCAGTACACTATCAATCTAACTCTTCTAATTCAGTACACTATCAGTCTAACTCTTCTAATTCAATACACTATCAGTCTAACTCTTCTAATTCAGTACACTATCAGTCTAACTCTTCTAATTCAGTACACTATCAGTCTAACTCTTTTAATTCAGTACACTATCAGTCTAACTCTTCTAGTTCAGTACACTATCAGTCTAACTCTTCTAATTCAATACACTATCAGTCTAACTCTTCTAATTCAGTACACTATCAGTCTAACTCTTCTAATTCAGTACACTATCAGTCTAACTCTTTTAATTCAGTACACTATCAGTCTAACTCTTTTAATTCAGTACACTATCAGTCTAACTCTTTTAATTCAGTACACTATCAGTCTAACGCTTCTAGTTCAGTACACTATCAGTCTAACTCTTCTTATTCAGTACAGTATCAGTCTAACTCTCACCCAAGGACGCACACACACACACGGACGCACACACACACACAAACACGCACACATCGACGCACGCACACACACACACACACACACACACACACACACAGACGGCAGTGTGCTTCCAGCTTTCATCTCTCACCTGCATTATTAAACATCTATATCCACACGAGTATTATATCATCCAATCATATCTCTCTTTCTGTCTCTTTCTCTCTCTCTCTCTCTTTCTCTCTCTCTCCCAGGCTAACCTGAAGAAGTTCATGGAGTATGTTCAGCAGAGGAACATTGAGAAGATCTCCAAGTTCCTGGAGAAAGGCCTGGACCCTAACTTTCATGACCCAGATACAGGAGGTCAGCAGCACTAATCTCCCCACATACCAGGATGTAAAAATCACACATGCAAGGGATGCTTGATGACTTATGAGAACCGTCTGCTCTCGCTGTGACCCTCGCAGGAAACTGATTCAGATAAATGGTTGTGTCTAGCCCTCCCCGCTGGCTAAATCTGGATTACTGTTTATGCTAATCCTCCTCATGTTTACGTAAATGTTTACACAGCCATTTGTTGCTAGTCTCCAGCAGGGTGACCTGTGGTCTGTTCGAGATGCTGTCTGGATGGGGGAAAATGACTGACAAGTTGTTTGTGTGTGTGTGTGCCTGTGCGTTTGTGTGTGTGCGTGCATGTGTGTGTGTGTGTGTGTGTGTGTGTTTTTTCCGTGCGCGTGCGTGCGTGTTTTTGTGCGCGTGCGTGCGTCTGTGCATGTTTATGTGTGCGTGTGTGTGCGCGTGCGTGTGTGTTTGTATGTGTGTGTGTGTGTGCGTGTGCGCGCGTGTGTGTGTGTGCAGAATGTCCTCTGACTATGGCGTCCCAGTTGGAGGGCTGTGCGGAGCTCATCAAGGTGCTGAAGAGCGGAGGGGCCCACCTGGACTTCAGAACGCGAGACGGCATCACTGCCCTGCACAAGGCTGTACGCACCAAGAACCATACAGCCCTCATAGTGAGTACACTACACACACACACACACACACACACACGCACACACACACACACACACACACACACACACACACACACACACGCATGCGCCCACACACACACACACGCACACACACACACACAAACATACATAAGCAGGAAGCTGTCACAGGCCATTGGCTCTCCAGGTGTGTGCACAAAGTGTCCCTCATTTATTCAGGGGGCAGAAAAAGACAGGGAAAAATAGAAAAAAAGGGAAAAGAGGATTTTCATGGCCTCATCCTCCATCACCAAAGTTTTTAAATGTTGATGTGTATCATAAATTATTTTAAAGGTGTCCTATTATGCAAATTTTCAACAATTTAATATAAATCTTTGGGGTCCCCGAAACATGTCTTTGAGTATTTTTGCTGATAATACCACTCAGAATAAGCGTTCTAGCATGCCTCTATACCCCTCCGTTGACCACGAGATTAGATTAAGCGGATTGAGCGCCTTTTCATATGCAAATGAGCTCAGCTAAGAGCAAGTCAGCAGGCTAGAGGACGAGGGCTGTTGATGCCGCCATTCTACCTCAAATATAGCTGGCTATCCTGGACCATCCACACTCGATGCCACTGTGACAAATTTAATTGTCCTCTCTCCCTGACTAAACATGATAGCGTCAGTGCCCATGTTATTATCTCCACGGTTGCATGCTGCTGCCTCTAGCTACATTCTCTAGCTAGACATCACTAGGGATGGGTCTCGAAAACCGGTTCTATTAAGACCCGGTTCGAGGATTTCGAGAAACTCGATAAAAAGGCAGACCCGAGCTTATTGATTCTGCTATCGAGACTAGCACGTCCTATGATTACATAATGTCAATTTTAAATCTCGTTAGACGAGTCACGTCATTTCAATACATCCACAGTTTGAATAAAAAAAGATACAATGGCCTCCCGCACCGCTTTATTTCTCATTTTGGCGGAGAGAATGGCTAGGCACAACTAGTGAATGAATGAATGACCCACTGTAGTCTAAGTTATATTAAGACGTTTTTGTAGCCTTTAGCAAGCGGATGACAGAGGGAATCTAGCTTGCAAAGAAGACATCTAGATTTAAGGACTGTCAATGTCAATGTAAAATGGCCTAATAGTGTATAGCATAGCACTTGCATGTACAATGCTATAGCACTATCTAGCTGGTTAACGTTAGCAAGCTGCAGTGCTCGTCACAACCAATGGATGGCATTAGTAGCCTAGCAATCGGTTGGCATAGGTTTGCCTTAGGTTGGGGGACAGGGAGGGAGAGTGGGAGAGAGAGAGATGGAAAGAGAGGGAGGGAGGGAGGGAGAGTGGGAAGAAGAGGATGGAAAGAGGGAGGAGATTGTCTTTCTCTAATACTGTTTAGTTATGAGCAGCCATTTGTTATGTAATGGTGTGTTGTTATGTAAAGCACAGCCTATAGGCTACTTTATTTAATTTATATGCAGTATAATTTATTTTTTGTCTTTTCATGTTATGCCCTGTGCACCAGTAGTGTCACAATCCCAAATAAAACAATACCAATTTGGTTCGGTTATAGTTCTTGTCTTTCCATCAAATAGTAGAAAAGTAGGGTATCGATGTAGGGGTGTTTAAAAGGTGATTGTTTTCATCCACTACATTTGTCAACGGCCAACCATTCATACCATGTGATTTGCGGCAAACGAATGTTTGATAGACCACACATGGACGTACCCTTTCTGCGCTCAGATCTGCACTCGGATCTGAGCTACTCTGATAAATAAGGGCCAGTAAGTGCTCTCTCACTCCTGGCCTCGCTTGAAAAGGTCTGTGGCCCTACTCTGAGCATGAGTCACTACTGAATGAGTCTGTCCTTTTTGAATGGCTCTGCGTCCTCATTACAAAGCTTAGGGCCAAATCCACAAAAAGGATTGCGCGGCTTTTGTGGCGGAAAACCCTGTGCAAATGAGACAAAAAATAGGATCCAATTCACAAAGCTTAAAACTCAGAAGGGTCTGTTTTAATGAATCGCCCAGCGGCATGGACGTAGGTAGGCTAACACTGACTCCCAAAATCAAACATACAGTAGCTCAGGAAGAGCAAAGAGGAACGCCCACCTACAGTATTATATCCCACACAGCGCCCGCTCCCCTCCCTCTACAACCACAACCCGCACACACCAACACACAAACAGCAACAACATTATAAACACGGGTCGCTACAATATGATATGATATTTTCTGATTATTGGTCAAGTGCAGTAGGCATTCACTTCGTAGGCTATCACGTTTCATGCAGCTCTCTCACTGACTGAAACTTCACTAACCCTGTCGTTTCCATTCTGTGGATTTCTACAGTAGGCCTAACTAGGAAAAATAGAATTAGAGACAAATGTTCTCTTTACAGCCACGAAAAGCAAGCAAGGCTGAACCAAGTGATGTGTGTTTTATCTATCCAATCAAAATCAAAATCTATGCCAAACCAGCAAAATATAAAGACAAGAAAAAGAAACCAGTTAAATTATTTCCTCAGTAGAGTTGTAGCTTCCTTGTTGCTTGTTTGTTGAACATCCTGAGTAAACGACCCTTCCAGTCTTTTTCCCGAAATCGTTTTGTAAGATCCATTTCAAACGTGTCTTTACAGCGTTTTAATCACTTCCCGTCTACAGTGAGAGGTTCAAATCTAATAAATACATCTCTTGACAAATCAGATGTATCTCTCACCAATATTTTTGTTATTTTTGCTATTTTTCTTAGTGTAACGTTACATTAAACTTACAGTAAACTGAGGGGGGTAAGCCTGACCAAGCCCCCTCGTATTGCCAGGCCCGAAGGGATCATGGCAGTAGTTATTGTAGCCACATGGCCGTTGCTAGGAATTCTGGGCCCCCTTAAACAAGACATTTCACCAACACAAACATGCATGGATACCTGCAGTGATAACTGGCAGAGCAGGCCTTCCGGCTCTGGAACCTGGCATAGCTGGTCTAGTCTGAGTTCTGCCGACCGGCTGCCTGGGCACTGGAACATATAGTAGAGGTAAATTAGCTCAGATTAGTCAACTCAAGTAGTACTCTTTTGGGACTGTTGAATGCACTTTATTATATTACCTTCGTCACTGGAGTCATAGCGCGTGTTGCGCTGTCTCTTCCTTGTGTCTTGGGAGTTAATCCATTGATGACTGCTGCTCAAACACCTTCGCCAAGGCACTGGCTACTTCATAATGCTCTGTGTGTTCCTCAGCAGAGACAGAGGTTGTCATGGCTCCTCTTGATGTGCTTGTGGAGGTAGATCTGGGAGGTATAGGAGAATGGGCACTCAGAGCAGGAGAACACCCAAGTCTTGCACAACTCTAACATCACAGCTAGGAGAGCGAATGAGAGAGACCATTAAAAAGGATTATCTCACCTGTAGTACAAGTTCAAATATAGAGTGATTATACGTCATTGTAAATGAGAGCTTACTCTCAATTGATTCACGAGGTTAAATAAAGATTGAATGAATATGTAGCTAGTGGGGGGTTACAACCACACAACTGTGGAGAGAGAATGAGACACTTGGTTCCCTCCTCTACTGGTGTTCATGGCCATGGCCACACACACCTGGAATACTCCAACCCTGATTTAAAGGCATAAAAGTGGGGAACACATTCTTGAGACGGTTCCTAAAACTGGAGGGAAAAAAAACGGGAAAATGATCTTCCCTCTCCTCATCACTCACTTCTGCATGGGGCTGAGCTCTACCCTGTCAGCAGTGGCAATACATGGGATAGCGGCTCAGCACACAGGAGAACTGCACAGAGAGGAAGGAGGAGAGAGAAAACCAACAACAAAAAAGGCAAGAAGGGTTAATAACTGAGCGAATCTTGCAAGTTTGCACTACAGGGAAGCAATTGCTCAATTTCCCTGATATTGTGGCGTCAGTGATGCGTCTTATGAATCTCACATGTCTACCGCTAACATTAACTCAATATCAATATCCCCATTTGTTTATCCCGTCTATGGAAACGTATGTGCATTTGTACTTACGTGTGCCTGCCTTTATTGATGATCAGGTGTTTCTCCACCTAAGGGCTGGCCAGACAGAACCATCAGAGACCATTGGGCTGAGCTGAGGAGAGAGCGACATGTTAGAGTGTATGTGTGCATATGTATATGGTGCTCTTCTGTTAATACTCATGAGGGCATTCAACTGAACAAGACTCACAGAGCCTGTGGTGCTGTCCCAGGACTGCCCCTGGCCACGCCTGTCCCCGTCTTAGCGCCTCTATTAGTAGTCCACATCATGAGTACCTATTATGCAAAATTTGGATTTGTATGTGAGTGAAAACGTAGTACACAATTCTTTACCCGTTTGACAGAATGAGCAACCATTTCAACAGTTAAGAGTAACATGAAATCCACCAAGATGGCTGCTGTAACCAAATGAGCCAAGATGGCTGCTATAACAAATCCTGCTAGCTAGCCTAGCTCCGTTGTTGGGGCTTCTAGTATTCTGTTAACATTAACTTCGGAAAAATGAATGCCTAAAAACGAACACCTACTAACGGTGTCGTGGGTTAATGCGAAATCAATGAGTAAGCTAATTATCGCATTTTATTCCAAGCGATGAAACAGTACGAACGTGCAGGAGCTCGCGCGAGCCTGCTAGACTCGAGAAGACTCCACCATTGCCCGAAAAAAGGCTAATCACGTTAGCTGGCTAGCTAGTTAGCTAACATTGGAAAGAGAGCATCTGCATATAGATAATCATTACAAAAGGGTAGCTTGCACATAACGTTGGTGTTTTATCTGGGACGATACCAAAATACATAGTATGTATGTATACATACTAATGTATACATTGAAATTGAGATACTTACAGGATCTGTGTTGTCGCGGGGACAAAGACAGCGTGTTGGTCTTTCTCCATCGCTTCTGTTTCAAACGGGGCGGAAGTTTCACCCCTCCTCGTTCTTCTTCTTCTTCGCTGGGTTTAGTGGCGGATCGCAAACAACTTTAATGTGCATACAGCCACCTACTGGCACAGAGTGTGTAACTTGTTTGTCTAGTTCTTCAATTGTGTCACCTAAGAAAGTAGCCCAATGCCTTGCATTCTACGTTCACTGCTCAGCGTTCATTGCTCACATTTAGGTTGCAAAATTAGGACTTTATTCATAGGCATATTTTTTATAATTATTTTTATTAGGCCTAGACTGCAAATCTTTAGTGTTAATATTAACTGTAAATGAGAAATTACACACAAAACAGACATGCAGGATTTCTCCTCATTATTACAATTCTGTAACTGTATGACTTCAAAATGTATTTTAAAACCTAAGTAATTTACAAATGTTCTGACCCACTGTGACACATTTCCAATAAAGTCAGATTGGGACTGTGATGTAACCACATTGTCACGTTATTTAATTACATCGTAGTTACGGATTTAAGCAGCAGTGGCGGCTACGTTCCCTTACAGTGTCCTTGAGGGCGGCTATTTTGGTTATTTTGCGACTGAAAAGGCAAGTGTCAGCTAGGTGTCAGCTAGGTCCGCTGCTGGTGACGTCGCAAAGTTACCACAATTACACCAATGTGTCCCGTCAGTTTTACGTACTGTGTTAGTAGGGTAGCTAGTGCTAGTATTTGACAGCCAGCCGGTATGTGACATTAATGTCAAAAGAGGTGAGACTTGCCAGCATGAACCATGGCATGAACCATGGCAAACCATTTAAGAAGGGGGATATTGCTCAGGAAATTAAAACTTTTTTCATCTGTATTGCATTATTTGTGGCTTAAATAGAATTCTGATGCAGCATTAGTGTGACTGATCTACATGCAGAATAATTTCGTCATCGAAAGAGGGACCTCTTGTTTTTTTGTCACCTTTCACTGCTAACAACGGCGCTGTGTAGCCAGACGAAGGTACCGTCATGCCAGACAAGCGCAAGAACGCGTTCATGGCTAGTTAGAATCATGGGCGCAAATTGCACACAGTTGGCAAATTTGTGGGCGTGTTTGCCCGGGCATATCATTAGAGCAAAATGTTTTGTGGATATCGTGCTAAACTGGAGCAGATTTCCGTTGCAATCGCTGTGCAAAATATCGAGCTATTAGCGGGAGCAATCCATTCTTTGTGGATTTGGGCCTTGTCTCTATTGAATAGGCCTGACTCATTACAGAGTGGGTTTTGCATATCATCGATAGTCATAATAGAAAGTTCCAAACTCTTAATTGGGCCGTTACCTAGACCTAGTAATCACTCAGGGATACAGTAGCATTACTGCACACATATAAACCACCAAGTCTTTGATAGTAACCCTCCTCCTCCTCTTCCTCCTCCCCCTCCTCCCTGTCAGACGCTGTTGGACCTGGGTGCGTCACCTGACTATAAGGACAGTCGAGGGTTAACTCCTCTGTACCACAGCTCCATGGTGGGAGGAGACCCGTACTGCTGTGAGCTGCTGCTCCACGACCACGCTCAGGTGGGCTGTGTGGACGAGAACGGCTGGCAGGAGATCCACCAGGTAACACCTACTCACACTGTATATGGGCTTTATTACACACACACACACACACACACACACACAGATATATCCCCAATATTTCCCATCGAGTTTTGTCATGATACATCACAGTATTTGCAGAGAAAAGCAAGTAGGCTACAAAAATCTGGTTTAAATGAAATAGGGTGTCCACAATGATAAATGAGGCCCCAGGTGCGTAGACTAGGGTAGAAAAACCTCGCAAAAGACAGTCAGACCGACAAATCCTCCTGCCTGACCGGCAAAAAAAGAACTATGAACTATTCCATTTTTTGGGAATTAACTTAGTTCATAATTTGACATTTTGAACTTGAACTTGAACTAGTTTGTTTTGAAAATTGTGAACTGAACTTGAACTAGTTCATTTTAAAAAGGAACTTTCCCAACACTGGGCCTCTGTGTGCTTTTGAGAGTGAGTGTGAGTGAGTGTGTGTGTGTATGTGTGTGTGCACGTGTGTGTGTGTGCACGTGTGTGTGTATGTGTGTGAGGGTTTTGAGTGTAATCAAGGAGACAGTTTTGGGAATCATCAAAACACTCATGGCAGCCAGAGTCAGATAGCAAAGACAATCTGCAGAATGATAATAGCTGTGCTTTCATGTGACAGACCTGAGAAGATTGAATGTCTTAATGTCTTAGCGGATCTCACAGTACACTTTCATAAATCCATGTCTTGGAAAGTTCAGTCCAAGAACAGTGGGCCTCATTCACAAACAAAGTTAAGAACTTCTTAGGAAGCATTTCTTCTTTAACTCCACTTACACCGTTTACAAGAAGACTGACATTCACCATTGTTCTCACATGTGGGAACTAAGAACAGAATCTACGAACATGGACGAGCAGTCTTAAGTAGGCTATGGACTATTCGTGTGAAAGACATCATTTCATTTAAAATGATTAGTGATTGCGTTTACTTCAAATCTACAATTGTATAACATTATATGATTCCAATACTATACTATTTGTATCATTTATAATGTCCTATAAAAAATGTTTTTCATCAAAGCGAGAGTCTTTCCAATAATATCCCAGATGCGCTAGGTCCAACTGTGTGCCCTTCTCTGGATACAGCGTTCACTGAATGAGTAAGCTTATATCATCCATGCATCTTACTGACGCTGCTAAATATGACAGGTGGAATCCGGTATTTAGATTTTCGTTTGGGCATGCCACGTTGACAGCTGTGTATTTTATAGCCTACATTTTTGTAGAATGTTGTATATTGTATTATATCCCTTTGACATTTTGCACTGTTCTGTCTCGCTATGTTTATGCACCAAGGCAAATTCCTTGTAGGAGGAAGCCTACTTGGCTAAATAAAAATCTGATTTTGATTGCCCACTCTGGATTCGACCTGCATTCCTCTGACTTGCCAATGCACCTGACACAACCCCGCCTTAACCATTATGCTATCAAAAAGTTGCGTTCATTATTCGGTATTCATTCTGAGTGACATCTGCGCATGTCCTTATTTGGGGCAAGCGGGGAGTTTCTAATTTGCATAAAGTTGAACTTCAAATCGAGCTCAGATCGCTGGTATTGCGTCGCTCGCAGCCGCCGAGGCGTCCGTCGCCCTGTCGCCAGCTTCCATTGAGAATGAATGGCAGCCGGCCGCTCTCGTCGCCCAAGTCGCTCGCTGTGTGAGTGCACAGTTAGGCGGTTTCTATCTCCCAGCGCTCTGCTCCTCTCCCTCTCTCCTCCCCCCTCCTGTTCTCTGCCGCGTGTGTCTGGAGACCTCTGTGGTTACCCTCGTCTCTCTGGGGGAGGGGTGTGATCACCATGACAGACAACATCTGTCCAAACACATCTGCGACACTGCTCTCTTCCTGAAGGGTTTGCTTAGGGGCCAGGATACACTCAAAGATAAAGGAGGAGAGAAGGATGGAGAGTAGGGAGAGAGGATAGGAGAGGACAGATAGAGAGGTGTGTGTGTGTTTGGTTGGGGGGGGGGAGGGGGGAGGGGGTTGTCATTGAAGGAAATAAGAGGCGGGGGGCGATTATAAGAATATTAAAAACAAAAAGCAACGTCTTATAATGATGGAACTGTTAGGGTTTGTCAAAAGGTTAGGGTTTGCCTCAAAAGACAGGAAATTTAAATGACCACCAGAACTTAAGCCCAATTTATGCTTTGTCGAGCGACACTTTTGACGTCATGGGCGACACTTTTTTTGTGTCGCACACCAACAAATTTTTCTAATGTCGCTGACTCTGTCACATATTCGCGCTCAAGTGTGATTGGATAGATAGATAGAAGGCTTGTGCGTTGCCATAGATATGCTTGTTCCGCAGCCTTGTTTTAGTTTTGGCTGTCATGGAAGGAGTAGAGGAACGTCTCTCCGAGCTTGTGAGGAGATATCCCCATCTATACAATTCATCCCTGCCCCTTTACATAAATTAGGCTTAACTCTACTGGTGAACTAACACGGTTTTTGTGTGAAGGACTACAAGACTCAGGATTACAAGACTCTGAATGTGTGTCTAGAGAGGTGTGGAGAAGGAAGAATAATGACAGCTGCTGCGCAGCACTGGGTCGGGGCCGGGCGTTTTGAGGAGGAAGGAGGACACAAATGACAAAAACATGAGGGGCTCTGCCCAGACTAATTATTTAAAACTTCTTAAATTAAAAACATATTTTAAATCATATGTCTGAAATCCAAACAGTACAAGGCCTGAGTAGGCATTGGCATGTTTATTCTGCATCGTCCAGGGTTTGAACTAACAACCATAGACACCAAGGGAAGGTCATCTTCTTGTTGAGCCAAGTGAGAAGCTAGCAGTTTGGCCTTTGCTTGATCTAATAACACTTAACTGTAAGTTCTACAAAAGAACGTTCTCAAATAAATTTAAATCACACAAGGCGTGTGGCAGCCTTCATGTATGTATGTATGTATGTATGTATGTATGTATGTATGTATGTATGTATAAGTGGTGTAACGATACACTACTCTCACGATACGATACACGATATTGGGTTGATGATAGCAATACGATACGATACACTAAGGGCAGTGTGAAGCGTTGCAGTAGTGCTGCTGTTCACACCAATAGTGCATTTCTCCACATTTCTACTCCACTACACTTTGTGAATTTAGAGCTTAACTGTTGTAATATCATGGATAGGCCTAGAGACAAAAGACTGTTTGCTATCAACGTTGTGTAGCCAGTGTTCACTGATATACAATAAACATATCATGATATTGTTTTCACCTTGACGATACGTATTGTGACGTTTCTGTATCGCGATATATTGTAGCACGATATATTGTTACACCCCTAGTATGTATGTATGTATGTATGTATATATGTATGTATGTATGCATGTCTGCATGTATATCTATCTATCTGTCTGTCTATCATCTAACTGCTTCATGCATGACAAACTGGCTGGGGTGTGAAACATTTTTTGGCTTTTTTCCTAATTGCAGAGAAACTGCAGCTGTGCTCAATCTGTGCCAATCAATCTGGCCAGATGTACTGTAGTCCTAGGTGGGGGGTTTCCAACAGCAACGTCTCTGATTGGTGGAAGGGGATGGGATGAGGACAGATTTCAAAATACAATTCGACAGTATTTGAGATACTGTATAATTCTGAAAAATATCACACTACATGTACCATGTCAGTGAAATGTCATTTTTTCCATGAACATTGGAGATTTTGCAGTGAATATGAGGAGCATGGCTGTTTTTCAGATAGCTCTAACTCAAAAAAGGTACAACAAAATTTTTTTTACAAACAAAAAAATGTCAGAGCTTATTTATACCATAGGAATCCTGGATAAACATAGGCCTACATACTATGATGGGAATGAGTTGTGGGACTCTGGACTGAGCATGGATTCACTGATTGACTGAATTGATTGGATTGAACACAGGTGGGACTGATGTAAGCAGACAAAAGACTGGTCAGATGAAAAGATGCAAACAAGATGAAGAAATAGTAACAGTAACTGTTACAAATTAGGAACAGGTTGGCCTGATCTACCTTGAAGCATTTTCTACAACTACTAGAGGGTGACAAACTAGCACTTTTTTTTTTTAATACAGCAAATAAACTATACTCAGTTACTCGCAAGGACAAAGTCTGCATAAAGGATAATAGCTAAGGTAAACTATGGGGGAGTGTGCATGAGGCAGAAGAGGAGGAAGGGGAGAGCAATGCCATACATGAGCCTGTCAGCAGAACTGCTTGGACCATAATTTAAAACTTATTTAACTTAATATTTCTTAATTTAAATCATGTCACTTAATCATGTCACACAGCACAATGAGTATGCATTCACATTTTTACTCTGCATCACCCTGGGCATGAACTCACGTTACACCAAGGGCAAGTCATGATCTTTCTATGACAAGCAATCAAAGGTTGCATGTAAATTTCACTGGTGTATGTAACTTAGAGGTTTCATCAGTTTCCACAAAATGTTTGTTAAAGGCACAACAAGGGGTAAAAAACTAAAGACTAAACAATAAAACCAAGGTACACACTTAACACACTCACACACACTTTACACACTCACTTAAGTGGAGAGCAAAAGACAAAGATTACAAACAAGATGACACAGGAAACACCAGGGACAATGCACAGCTGCAGCAAATCATTAACAGAAAAAGATCTGGGGCCTCATTTATAAACGTTGCATAGAATCCACGTAACTAAGTGTGCTTAGCTAAGTACGAAAATATACATACAAAAATCTCAGATTTATAAAACGCTGCGTATCACAGCCCATGTTGACTTACGCCACGCCAACGCCAGCTGCCCTTTATAAATCACAATCAACACTTAAAGAAGAATGCTCGTTTTTGACAACCTGGACCTTATTTACGACATATTATAAGACGTTTGACTCACCGAGATCACTTTGGTGTAGTTTGTAGGCATGTAGAATACATTTAAAATCCAGCGCGAGCCAGTATATCCATGTAATGGCAGTGGTCGGGGCACTTAGAATGCAGTTTCTAAAAATCTATTTTCTGCCGCGAAACGGTTGTTTTCATCAATCTGTCTTTATGAATCGCTAGTTGTCTTGACACATTTTCAAACAGGCTTTATTTTGATAAACAGATCACATATTCGGAATTTACATGGTAACTTTGTGTAGGAAGGAAATTATTACAAAGTTGATAAACTAACACACAGTCCGAGAGATTGAATTAAAAGTCTGTTGTATTTGGAATGCTGACAGTGTAACAGGCGCATTAATTTCTAACTGAGATGAGGCTCTAGCGAGATTCTACAGGACTTTATACTCAATACAGTACACTCCGTGACTCACGCTCAACCAATCAGAATGCTTGATTTAATCTACCCGTATTATAATAATGGATACCAAGATTTCAGCCCAGCTGTTCACAGATCAAGATACTGCGGGGGGCAGGTTACTCTACCAAGGACATCAGAATGTTACTACGCGACATTTGAAGTACAGCCTAATTGTTTTGATAAGACTGACATAGAACACATGCAACCGCTTGACTGTAAATTGCGTGTGGATGGCTGTAGGCAGTCAAATCAAACAAGCTTGACATTTATTTGGAAACAGCAAGCATGCATTGATATATGTTTGCCCATATTACCTTACTTAGCATACAGCTAGACTTCCGTGGCTCGACTTGCTACTGTATAGGCCTACTAACTCACCACTCGCCCGCAACGAACCTGGACTACGCTGTTTCAACACCCCTCCCCCCCGTTACCTGTTCATATTCAAATTAACTGGATGGATTTGTTTCATAGCCAGTAGGCTAATGGATGTGGGGGAGGGGGTTGCTAGTCGTTAGAAAGTTCCAGGCTTCAACCGTGCTCCATTCCATTTCAAATTTGTGCCGGTCTGCCGCAGGTGTTGGGCTGAATTCGATAGTTTGATTGAAAGAGGCCAGTCCTGATTTCAATAGCAACTAGCCATGAACGGAATGTAGTCTACTGCATTTACTGTGCAACATCAACTGTTCAACTGTCAAAACGAATTGCCAACAAACTGATTATTGCCATACTGGCCAGTTATTTTTCCGCACATAGAAATAAACTATTATTATACAACTACAGTAGCCTTATAGCCTACATTTGATTGTTGTTATATGCTACAGTATGTAAATTAGACATTAGGCCTATAATTGAAGAATAAAAGGTAGCCTGCTATTCTAAAGCCCAGTTCAGTCCAAAGATTCACAACAAGACTGCTTGCAATAGGCAATAATAATTCTAACCCTATTCTATTATATTCTCGCTTATTGCATGTCGTTATGCGCGTCATGCTTTTTGTTATAATGTTGACACTGTGCGTTGCAATAGACTAGACTTTGTGTGGTTACTGTTGTTTCCTTATGCTGTGCGTTATTGCTGGTATTCGCAAATAGAGGGGCGGCATAATTGTGTTTTGCCTAGAGCGGCAGAAATGCATGCGCCGGGCCTGCCCCTCGTTTGTCGGAGTAATAAAGAGAGATTTGTCCTGAATTGCCTGTCCTTGAAATGGTCCTGGATATGAGTTGTGTTACCGACTGTGTGTGAGTGCAGAGCGGGTGTGGTGTGTGTGCAGAATGGAAATGTGGGGAGAGCCACTTGGGCAGTCGTGGTACTGTAGCGCGTGCTTTGAATCAAATAAATCTATCATCATCATGGGTTGGTAAATACGGGTTGAAATGAACTAGTCTTCACTCTTCACTGGTTTAGCGCTATTTATTGATTGTATATTGCAGTGTCGTTACTCTGACTGCATAGTTGAAAATAGGGGTTGAAAATGTGGGCTTTCTAGTTTCCAGTTATGCGGAATTCTGTGACCACCGGATTTTGTGACCGGTCACAAGATCCGGTGGTCACTGTTTTCCGCATGTTAATACACTGAAATTTCGGTGTATTAACGCACCGAAATGTTTGACCATCGGATTTTGTGACCGGAGGTCACACTTTTCGGTGGTCACAGATTTCGCTGTATTAACATGCGGAAAACAGTGACCACCGGTCATGAAATCCGGTGGTCACAGAATTCCGCATAACACCGGGTTTGAATCTAAATAATGAATGAAGTCTGATCAGCTAAAATGATTATGCACTTTAAATAACCAATTTTATGTCGGCTACTGTCTCTGCTGTAGCTAATCCAAAAGAGCAGAAGTTTCGGAATTCAGACCGGTCAAACTGAGAAACGTCGCCTACATTAGGCTATAGGCCTACCTACTGGTCAGATTATCAGACAAGCCTAGTAGCCTCACTGTAGCAGTGCTTTACTGCCCCTTGTTGTTGCGGGTTGTAATATGTTTTTCACCGCCGTCAAGACTGGCACACTTTTACTTCTGAGGACTGACAGACAACACAAACAGACGAAAACAAAGAGAACACTCAGACTAACTGACTAATTAACTATCTATCTATCTATCTATCTATCTATCTATCTATCTATCTATCTATCTATCTATCTATCTATCTATCTATCTATCTATCTATCTATCTATCTATCTATCTATCTATCTATCTATCTATCTATCTAGTTAAACTAACTAACTAACTAACTTATTACGGGCCAAAGGCCTTGGTGAACAGGTAGATTTTGAGGGCTGATTTGAAACTGTCCAGGTTTGGGGCGTTACGTATCTCTGTGGGGAGAGAGTTCCAGAGGGTTGGGGCACTGTCTATCTGCATCTTGACCCTCATCTCCGCCAGCCTGACCTCTTCATGGCGCCTGGTCCTTATGGGCACAGGAGAAGCGCGAGCTGCTGCACCCAGCGGCGTTTGGCACAGCTTTGATTCATCCTCCAGGAGGTCAGGTCTAGGAGGATTCAACCTCCACGAGATCAGGTCTAGGATGATTCAGGCTCCAGGAGGTCAGGTCTAGGATGATTAAGCCTCTAGGAGGTCAGGTCCAGGATTATTCAACCTCCAGGAGGTCAGGTCCAGGACGCAAGCTGATTCCACATCTGCACCTGAGAATGCCTCCTATACTCTGCAGAACCGTGCAGATACACCCACCTCTCTCTCTGTCTTCCTCTCTCTCTCCCTCCCTCCTTCCCTCCCTTGCTCTCTCTCACTCTCTCTCTCCTTCCCTCTCTCTCTCTCTCTATCCTCCACAGCGTTAGTATTCCAGCAGGGCCTGTGGTCAGTAATAGGATACACAGCGGAAGGCCTGATAAGAGACAAACAATCCCGACATCATTTGTCCTCCGTCGTGATGTCACACACACTTCAGGCGAGAGCAACAGGGAGGAATGGCAATTTATTACTGAGCGTGCGAGCGCTTGTTTTGGTTTCAGACAGGCCTTGAGAAATGATGAGAGGAGATGAGATGAGCGGGCTACTTCTTTTATCGCCTAATCGCTATTTATTTATTTTATCACTGTATCGCTTTATTTATTTATTTATTTATTTATTCATTTTTTGATGGAACGAAGGCTGACCTCTCCAAGGTCGTTCCACCAGCTAGAGCAGTTGGTCCAGCTCTGTGTGGTCCAGGGACATACATAGAGCCTGCGTTTACTGTGTTCTGTCATGTGTGATATAGAATGACCATGTTGTGAACCTCTTCCCCCAGGCGTGTCGCCATGGTCACGTGCAGCACCTGGAGCACCTGCTGTTCTACGGAGCCAACATGAGTATCCAGAATGCATCTGGAAACACGGCCCTGCACGTCTGTGCTCTCTACAACCAGGTACCACTGTGTGTGTGTGTGTATTTGTGTGTGTGTGTGTGTGTTTGCATGCATGCTTGTGTGTGTGTGTGTGTGTGTTGTGTGTGTGTGTGTTTGCATGCATGCATGCTTGTGTGTGTGTGTGTGTGTGTGTGTGTGTGTGTGTGCGTGCGTATATATGTACACATGTATAGTGATAGGACAGATTGAATGGGGAGATTTGACAGAGAGATTGGGGCTGAAGCCTCACACAGAGGGATGTGATGGTGTGTGTGTGTGTGTGTGTGTCAGGGAGTGTGTATGAGGTCAACAGGTCAGATGAGAGGAGGTTAAGGGAGAGAGAGCCAGGCACACTCCTTAGCTTGCCACCATAGTGTTAATGCTGAGCCTTTTTCTTCCATGCATATATCACACAATGTAGCTGCGGTAGCGTGATTATGGGTTTCGGTCACAATATCAATCACAATGATTTCTGCAGGATCAAGAGTAACTTTTCACTATGATAGTACACTGTACATTTACGTGTGATGAATGAAGATCTGAAATCTAACCACAAACTCTTGGTTGGAGTTTGTATACACTTGGAGGGAGGAGTAAAGGGAGTACAGTACATCAAGGGCGGGAGTACTTCTTCAAGAAGTACAGTACTACAACGACCCACCCTCTTAGGCACCTTTTGCATTCTTACACTGTAAAGGAGGCTTTTCTCTGGGCAAGAGAGATATATAGATAGATAGATAGATAGATAGATAGATAGATAGATAGATAGATAGATAGATAGATAGATAGATAGATAGATAGACAGACAGACAGACAGACAGATAGATAGATAGATAGATAGATAGATAGATAGATAGATAGATAGACAGACAGACAGACAGACAGACAGACAGACAGACAGACAGACAGACATATATCTGAGATCTATCTATCTATCTATCTATCTATCTATCTATCTATCTATCTATCTATCTATCTATCTATCTATCTATCTATCTAT
>NC_140251.1:4983337-5025837 GCF_949987555.1 Borostomias antarcticus | reverse complement strand
CCCTAGCCATGGTTAGCTCTTCACCTATTTTGCAAAAACAGCCTCAATACATTTAAAAGCCTTTGTGAGTTTAACCTTCCCCCATCACAATATAGGCTAAACATCCATGCATTATTTAGGAGGGAGAGTGTGTGTGTGTGTGGATCTGCATAATGTACAAGCTATTAGCGATTAACTGCCGCTGGGCAATCAGGATAGGTTTTTAACATTTTTTCTATTAGCATCTTAGCATTCTGTGATTAAAGTGCTACAGTATAAGAGTTCTGTAGGACTGGTGCTGCATTACTAAGCAGTGCAGTAGAGGTTACACACTTACTTCACATAGTCAGTATAACACAGACACATACAGAGAACGAGAGCTGAAACACGCTAATACACAACAAACACGCACACACACAAGCAGTCACACTCAGGTCAGAGTACTGTATGTGCTGATTGCCACTATGATCCTCACTTCTCACCAATAGAGGTCACTCACTGACTCTTTTAGAACATCCAGCTATCTGATCTGCAGATTGGGCTACACTGTGATGTCACAGGGTCCATATGAATGTTATCTACAGAGACACACACACACACAGGCACACATATACATACACAAACACACACACACACACACATTGTCACGTCCTGGGTCAGAGGGCATCACAATAAGGTAGACAAAACCTGGGTGCGCACAAACAAAAAGATTTATTTAATTAAAGAATCAACATAATCTACAAAATAATAGTGGGGTGTGTTAGTCAGTCGGGTCAGTAGCGTAGGGTGTGGATGAGTGGACAGTCATGTAGGGTGTTGTTATGGATATAAAGAAAAGTTGCCACAAAAAGGTTGCCACAAACAATAGGCCAAAATGGTGCTCCAGCATGCAGAGAGAGAGAGAGAGAGAGAGAGAGAGGTGTACTCCATCTCAATCACAAACATCTCAATCAGGTCTCCTCCCCCACTGCTAACCTGCAAAAGAAAACAGCAAAGTACAGGACAGCAAAAGGGGAGAAGGCCATAACCACCCCCCCCCCCCCACCCCCCATAAACATTGAGAACCTAAAGGTCCCAAAACATTAAACATTAAATTATAACCCCATAACATTAAACAGGACCCCTGTGGGCATCCTATACCCACCTCACCAGCACCCCCTGCAGGCAAACCCCCCACACCTCAGCAACCAAGGCGCCTAAGGAAGCAAATTAAGAGGGTGAGAAGCACCAGAGGAAGAAAAAGACAAGATTGGAGAGATAGACCAACAGGGACAGAACATAAAGTGGTAACCATGGCTACCAAGTCAAGACACAGACACCCGAGACAACGCATCCGCCAAAATGTTATCAGTTCCCTTAATGTGGTGGATGTCCAGGTTGAACGCCTGCAAAAAGAGGCACCACCGCATTATCCGCTGATTTGGGCACTGCATTGAGCGCAAAAAAGTGAGGGGGTTATGGTCTGTGTAAACCACCAATGGCACAACGCCAGAACCCACATATACTTCGAAATGTTTAAGAGCCCATATCAGTGCAATGGCTTCCTTCTTGAGCTGAGAGCGGTTAAACTTTTTGTAGAAAAACCCCACAGGCCGGTCCACACTTGACGCATCTGCCTGCATCAGAACCGCACCAGCGCCCACGTTACTGGCGTCAACCTGCAGGGAAAACAGGTTATGCAACAGGGGCACAGCCAACAATAGGTCTGAAGTCAAATCATCATCAAATCATTACCACTGCACATTCGCGGAAGTAGTATATGCGTTTTTCGCATATTGGTGGTTTTTATCTTCTTATTTTAATTCAGCAAGTATTTTAACGATCGGACGCCAGATTCTCACTGAGAGTTTTAATTAACTGTCAACCCTCCCTGCCTATCGGAGTTACTAATCAGAGCTTACCGGAGCCCTACCACTGCAGCGGGCCCATATCTGGGCCCGTGTCGGTAAGTGTCAGTCTGATCCCCTACAATCAACCCCAACTGTCAATCTGCTCTGCAAGGAAATGTAGTGGGCTCCCTAGTGTTTCCCTGAACCGGTCACTGTGACTGAACAATCCCGCTAGCCAACTACTGGCCAACATTTTCTTTCCTTTCATCTTAAATGAAAGGCGTACTCACATCACAGCGCTTCCAGTGTTGACATGGCCTCTGATGAACTGCCCGGTCTCAAAATTGAGCTTTGATCCTTGGAGAAGCTCATTCACAACCTCCTGCACCGCTAGTCTCAGATTGTCTCACAGCTCCGGCAAGCTGGGATGGAGACATCTGAGACACTCATCTCGGTGCCCCCGCCCCCCCCCCCACCTCGGAGTCCTGGTCCATCATGCCGAAGGCCTCACGGAGGATATCTATGCCTCTTTTCCTGGATCCCCCGGGTGATGAGGACAATGACTCACTCCAACACTCCAACCTCGACGGACCACTACAGGAATCAGTTGACGGTGCGGCCTCCTCCACTCCTACTTGGCCCGGCTCATCGTCCTATGCATCGGTTGTGCAGCGCGGCTGTGCCGGGCCTAGGCCATCTTCCCGTAGGAAACATACTTCCCCCTGCAGCAGTACATCCAACTCCCAAACGGCCTCTCCCACCGAACGAGAGTGTAAGCACTCCCTCAGGGTTTCCTCACCGGCGCCATCAATCTCCCCTAGCCCACCACCCTCTCCGGTTGCTGCTCCTCCCGCTGACACAGCTAGTGCAACTAGCAACGCGACAACAGCTAACACTACGGCCTGCGCCCTCCTCGCTAAAGCTAACCCACCGCCAGAATATGTCTTTGTAGGCGATTCCATGGTTTTTCCACAGTATGCTTTGCACTCTCCTCCCCTTCCCTCTACTGCTAGCACAGCTAATGCTAGCAGCCCCCCTGCTGCCAGCTCAGCTAATGCTAACAGCCCATCTACTGCTGGCTCAGCACATACTGGCATCTGCCTTTTTCCACCTCAAGTAAGGATCCTCCTAGGTGACTCCATCGTTAGACAAGTTGCAATCCCAAAAGGCATTACATACTCCTTCTCGGGTGCGAAAGTAACTGATTTGGCTAAACAAATCCCCGACATTGTGAACCGCTATCCATCTGTCCCCACAATAGCTGAATCCCAATCTGAGTGCGCAAACCACCCTTGCGGCCCCTCGCACTTGCGGCCTGAGGCCTGAGCACTTAATTGACGTCAGCTGGAAGGGCCACAGGGTGCAGGGCCGTGAATTAAATGGGACAGAACTTCCAGCGGCGTGCCAACGATTCCCAAGCCAGTTTAGCTCAATGCCTCTCCCACTTCGTTTTCACGACGCAGAGGCTGCGTCAGTTGTATTTTAAAAGGCGCTTTTGGAAGAATGGTCAAAAATCCCCGTAAACACACTCCTAAACCTTGTGGAAAGCCTTCCCAGAAGAGTTTAAGCTGTTATAGCTGCAAAGGGTGGGTCTTATTAAACCCTTTGGATTAAGAATGGGATGTCACTTCATATGCGTGTAAAGGCAGATGAGCAAATACTTTTGGCAATATAGTGTATCTATGGCGCGTCCCCCGGTGCAACAAATAATCTCACCCCTAGTCTTTGTGCGGCGTCGTGGCGGGTACTTATTCACTTTAACCCGCTAGCACAAAGAAAGAGACCAGCACGCTGGTGTACCCCCTTGCGCTAGGGAGATGCTCCCAAGACAACTGCTCAGAACCATGGTTACCACACAAATAATAAACCAAAATAACAAACACCAAATGCACTCCAATGGAATACGATTGCTTATCCTATGTGGGGACCAAAGGCATTGGCTCCGGGCAGCATTAAAGAACCATCCCTAATCTCTCACTACTGCAACACGGGACAACAGGTCACAGGTAAGAGCAACAAATGTCTCCAGCCCAGACTAATGTCTGGAGACCACAAAAGCATAGCCTACAAGCTCCCTCTCTCTGCTACACACAAACCATGTAAAGTAAGCTGCTTTTGACAAAACCATAACACTAAAATGTAAACATAACTAAACAACACCCAAATGTATCTCCCAAAATGTTAGCACTCACCAAACGATCCATCGGCAACCACCTCCTGTGACATCCGCGTAAACAAAATCACAAAAACACTGATCCACTAATCAAAGAGCCACAAAAGCGCTAACCAACAACCTTCGACGGATTCATCCAATCAATCCATCCCGGACGAGCCCCCATTTGTCACGTCCCAGCTCAGAGGGCATGACAATAAGGGAGACAAAACCTGGGTGCGCACAAACCAAAAGATTTATTTAACTTAAGAATTCACATAATCTACAAAATAATAGTGGGATGTGTTAGTCAGTCGGGTCAGTAGCGTAGGGTGTGGATGACTGGACACGGTGTTGTTATGAATATAAGGAAAAGTTGCCACAAAAAGGTTGCCACAAACAATAGGCCAAAATGGTGTTCCAGCATGGAGAGAGAGAGAGAGAGAGAGAGAGAGAGACAACCAGCCACAGGTGTAATCCATGTAGCGTGTTCTAGGGTTAGAACTATGACTATGACTGGTATAATGTATGATTATACCGCGGTTATCACAAATTTGAAAGAAAATGGATTTATTAAATCAACTCGTATATGGGGCACCACCCTGTTCTGTACAGGAAAACAGATAACCTTTATCAATAGTCTAATTTATCTATCATCTCAGTCTGCAGGAGGTCTTGACTCAATCAAGTGACCTAAGATCATGTGATGATGCTAGGATGTGATATAAATGTAATAATATTTATTGAAGTTATACTAATCAATTATCAAAATAATATTATAACACAATTCAATAATAGATGAAAAAACACGTGGCAATATGAAAACACAGCAACACAGCAGCTTCCGGTGTCCGGAAGTGTTGTCGCTCGAAGAATGGAGTCACGTGACTGATGGTCGCTCAGTTCGATGCAGGGGAAGCGCGCCTGCGCTCCCGTTGAAACAGTGATGGTAGTGTTGCGTGACCGTTGATGTTCGCGGAGGTTAAAGTTCAGTTTCAGAGTACAAAAGTTGCAAATGTCTCATTCAAAACCTCTGCTCTCACCAGAGGTGGATCGTTTGAAGAGTTTGTGGTAATCCCTAAGACCCTGGTGTCGACTACAGAGATATGACAGAGAGATACTTAGCTAGCAGTTCAGCATTCCACGGATATAGGCTAATTTTCATCAACCAGGCACAAGCTTGGGTCCTGGGTCATGTGTTACTTGGAAGAACACAGACCCTGGCAGTTGAGGGTTGCTGGAGAGTTTTGAGAGAGCACTTGAGAGAGAGAGGGAGTTCCTGTCTGATTTCTACTTAAGTAGTAAGGAAATGAGGCGTGTCTTGTTTGCATAGACAGGCACGATTGGTGACTTGGATCGCCGAGAGTGAACCCCACTCCCGTCATAAACCAGAGGAGCCAAGATTCTCTTAGGGGTCTGGAATCATCGCATATCCCTGTTATGGTTTCAACATGATATTACATTTACCCAACATGCATAATCAACTGATTCATGATTTTAGCTTGAGATTGATACCAAACATGGTTAGGTGGACTTAGCAGCATAGAATCAGTTATTTATAATGCACAGTAACACTTGGTTACAAATACAATGCATCAACGCAATAACTTTATTCCCAGGGCTTATTGCCGTGTGGTTGCATCACATGATTGGGATGAAGCAATTTCACTTTATTAAACAAACAAGGCACAGAATGGCATTCCTTTGTCTCACTGTGTGTGAGTCTGCATTGGAATGTGGCCTGGCCTGGGTTAATGGTTGTGGGGGCTGGGGGAGACAGGATGTGTTAGGTCTGAGGGTCCTTATCAGGGTCCCCAACATTCCAGTGAGGTGTTCTCACAATGTGGTCAGTACTGTTTGTCATGTCCATACTCCACTACACTCTCTATTTCTCTTTTAGTGTCTCGCTGTCCCTATCGTTCTTCCCTACCTCCCTCCCACTCGCTTTTTCTCTGTCAATCTCCCTCTCTTTCTCTCTCTCCCTCTCTTTCTCTGTCCCTCTCACTATCCCTCTTTCTCATACTCCCCCTTTCTCCCGCTCCTTTTCTCTCACCATTCTCTTTCTCTCTCCCTCTCTCTTTCTCTTTCTCCCTCTCTTTCTCTGTCCCTCTCACTATCCCTCTTTCTCCCCCTTTCTCATGCTCCTTTTCTCTCTCCTGTTCTCTCTCTCTCCCTCTCTCTTCCTCTTTCTGTCCCTCTTACTCTCCCTCTTTCTCTCTCTCCCCCCTTTCTCCCGCTCCTTTTTCTGTCTCCCTTTCTCTTTCTCTCTATCTCTCTTTCTCTCTATCTTTCTCTCTCACTCTTTCTCTCTCTCTCCCTCTCTCTCTCTCTCTCTCTCTCTCTCTCTCTCTCTCTCTCTTCCTCCCTTCCTTCCATCTCTCTTGTCAATGTAATTAAAATATTTAGTTCTAGTGGGACCAATTAGAGAAGTGAAACTGGCACTCACTTGCGCCTTATACATCACTGTGTATGCATGTGTGTTTGTGTGTGTGTGTGTGTGTGTGTGTGGGGCAGGGGTTTAGTGTTTGTTCTGATACATGGCTGTTCTAAATCCAACCAGAAATCAAATGTCATTGGTAAAGCCAAACTGATTGTCTCTTTTTCCTCTCTACTTCCAGGATAGCTGTGCTCGAGTTCTACTCTTCCGAGGAGCGAATAAAGAGATAAAGAACTACAACAGCCAGACTGCCTTTCAGGTACTGTCTGGCATCACATTAGGTCTTTTACAGCCTCACTTCCTGGATGTCATACCTCCATAGCTTTGGAAGTGACTTGATGAATAGCGTTGCCATGTTAATTGTTAAATAAGCAAGAAACATGAAAGCATTACAGTCCTGGCTCACTAGTTTGGCCTCTATCTAAATGGCATGCTGCTTGATGAAGTCAGTGTGAAATTGACATTGACACAGATGTCCTGAACAGATCAAAGTTAATGTGTTTGTACACAGGGCAGGCTGGAACCACACTGCACCTGGACACAGCCATACACAGCCCTATTCAACAGCTGTTACCCTCAGCCTTTTAATGAAGTAATGTGATCTGTGAAATATGAATTAGACTCAGAGACAGAAGGAGAGAGAGGGAGACAGAGATACAATCTTGAGATGGAGGCTGATGTAAGAGAGAGTGGGTTAGGCTTGAGTGAGTGAGTGAGTGAGTGAGTGAGTGAGTGAGTGAGTGAGTGAGTGAGTGAGTGAGTGAGTGAGTGAGTGAGTGAGTGAGTGAGTGAGTGAGTGAGTGAGTGAGTGAGTGAAATACTCTCAGAAAAGCAGGATGTACTGAACATATTCTATTCAAATGAGACATATTTCTTCTCTCCTCTCTTCGGCTCTCCTCTCTTCTACTCTCCTTTCTTCTCCCAGGTGGCTATAATAGCAGGAAATTTTGATCTGGCTGAAATCATAAAGATTCACAAAGCCTCAGATGTTGGTGAGTTGATCATCATACCAATACGTTTTATGACACCTTGTTCTTTTTTTTTTATTGCCGCAATACAGAGGAGAGTGATAGAGAGGTCAGCATGAGAGAGATGTCAGAGGACATGGAGAGAACCACTATGGAGGAAAGTGTTTACGTGAGGAATGAATTAGAAAGAGAGAGAGATATGGGTTTTGTCTGATCTGGAGGATTCTCTCTGTGGTGTGTATGTCGCTGATTCACACACACACAGGAAAATCCTGCCATCTAGTGTTCGGAAGAGGGAATGTTTTCAAACTCTGGGCTCTAATTCGGTCACGCAAATTTTCAAAGTATTGTCAAAGGTTATTGACAATAGTCAAACATAATTGGCATAATCGATTTTTGTGAATTTTCTCATGCAAAGTAGGTGGAGGTGTATTCTCATTCACCGGATGTAGGTTTTGGAGATAAGCCTGGTGATGAGAGATTTTCCCAGCCAATCAGATTCAATTCAGAATCCTCCCCTTCTGCTATCTGCTTGTTACTGATTTCAAAGTCCCCTTAAAGGTGCAGTGTGCATACTATTGTGTAGACTTGGCAGAAATGAAATGTAATATTCAGTATGTTTAATTGGTGTATAATCCCATGCAAATAAGAATCATTGTCAATAAATTAAATTATCATCTCAATGCTGACAGCCCGTGCTTCAACCGGCTGGCTAGCGTCCTGAACAGCCCAATCCTCCATTACAGTTTGTTCAGTTCAGGTTTAAAATCAGTCCTGTTAGTCAATAGTTATCCCAGCCAAAAATGCCTCTAACAAGAGTCTCTTATGAGAAGTCAAAATAATTCACTCCTTGTGATGTCCGCTGCCTTTGAGCGCGCCAGTCGCTGCACATCTCCTCAGTCACCAGGCCACAGCAGAAGACTTCATTCTCTTGATACAGAGCATAACGGGCAGCTGTGAGGCTGACAATAATGTAATGTCTTTGAATTGAAATATCTTCATTTGGGTCTTTTGCCAGCAAAAAATTGATATGCGATCAATTTGCGATTAATTAGCCTTATTACAGATCATAATGAATTTTATTTTTTTATTTTTTTTCATCGTTTGACTGCCCTAATTATTACCTCCGTCCTGTGGCATTTCTAGCTTATATGCCATCCTGGGTGAACCCCCCCCACCCCCCATGGCGCCCCCCCCCCCATCCCCACCCTTCCCCCACCCATCCCAATGGGCCTATGGGTATGCCAATTTGACAAACATTTAAGAATATAGTCATGCCATATAGCATTTTAACAGGAAGAAGTAAGTTGTTCAGTTGTTCTGAAATTTAACCAGAGTCACACTGAGATTTGCATCTCTTTTTCAGGTGAGCCCTGGCCAAAATAGCAGCACACACAGCTGCATACAGATGAAAAAGCAATACGTTTAAATAGAGCGACAGACATGGGTTAATAGTGCAGAAAATGTGTTTATTAAACAATTGCAAATGTATACATCGTATAAACATACTCACACATGACACACACAAATAATAAATAAAATAATAAATAAATTATAAAATAAAATTAACACCTCAGTACCATCTTATCCTCTCAGCCTCCATAAGTGCCATCTCTTTCTTATCAGTTGTCTCCCCTTTTTACATCCTCACTGCCAGTTATTTCCATGTTTTCATGCAGTTCATGTTCTTGACTGGTGTCATGTGAAGTCAGCAAACTTGCATGTTTCCAGTCTGTCAGTCCTGACTTTGTTAAATTGATGTCCTTCTTTGAGAAGAGTTTGCAGAAGAAGCAGAACAGGCTGTCTTTCCTTTCCACAGCACAGCAATGCACAGCAAATGCAGTATCCAACAGGTCACTCATGGCTAGCAAGCAATGGTACAGCTATGGGATTAGCTCATTTGGGTTGCTGTCAAAGCTGACACTCTTATGTAGCCTACAATTATCAGAACAATATGAACATTCAGTTGAAAGTTTTCCATCCACCCATCCATCACTGGAAGAGGAATAAGCACCGCAAAGCGATCAATTCTCACGCAAGCAGGAGCCAGGCTGTGGATTTCTCCGATCCGGTGCTGCGACTCATCAGTCTCTAGAAATGTTTTGGACGAGTTGCCGACAGTTTGCGCCTCCAGCCAATCTGCGCGCCTGCCTATGCCGTAGCCTGACGTGCACCTCGTAGCCCCCGTAGCGTTACCGGCTATAGCCAGCCAGTGGAACTGTCGTGTTCAGACGGCTCTAGCTCAAAAAGTATTTATGTCAGCTTAGATATTTAGATGGCTAGAATCAAGACAAAAAGACGAACAGTTTGATGTATAATATGTCCCATAATACTTTCGGATGTATTATATTATGGAGCTACGAACACACAAAAAGTCTCCAATGGCACAGGGAAGAGAAACACAGACATCAACGCCGACTGAATCGGCCTTCCCTGTGGTAAATCTGGAATCTGGAATGTGATTGGACTATCAAAATGTCAATATCTGAATCCTGTTCAGACAGGGCCGGAGTCAAGACAAGACAAGACAAGGAGACAAGGCCGGCAAATCACAAATTGGCAAGAAAAAAAGCCATTGCATTGATTTAAGAGAGAAGAACCCGCCTTAGATATCTATGGGTCCTCCAGCTGCATGTTATAAATGTCACTGTTGGAGCTTTAGAATTTCAATAATGGGTTTTTATCCATAGGGAAAACCTGCTTTATGAACAAAACTTAGCCCTTTTCAGTCCTGTTGTCACATGCTCGCTCATGCCAGACAGTCGTTTCACGCTCCATTCACTTCGCCGTCAAAATAAATAGGTGTCGGCCTATTTAGGAGAGGCGCTCATATTTACAAGTGTCAGATAAACATGAAACTTCATTTACCTAAGCAAAAGGGTCTATTTAAACAAATGCTGGGTTTTAAAGCCTCGGTGCTACCATTAAATAACTTATTTAGACGCGTTCTGTCCGAGTGAATTTATTTTTCCGAGGTAGTCTTCTTCTGTGGTGGTGGCAGTCTCTTTGAAGCTTCTGCCTCTGCGTTTATGGGAACTAGCCTTTACCATGAACTAATCACTGGCTACAGGTTCATTTTGTATCTTGAAAAGTGTCATTTGGAGTTCTAAATCCCTATGGGAAAAATTAAAGAGACTCGTGAAAAATGCGTCTGCGTTTAACAGAGACTCCACGAATAGATTATATGTTGTTCTAAAAGTTACAGCACACCATTAAAGATGGGTTTTGTGAATTCTGAAGCCCTTAGTTGGTTCTGAGGTCGATGTGAGATATGCTATGAAATAAAAGCTCTTGCACCTCGTTTACTTGACTTGTTTACTGTTTACTCTACTCATAGATGATAGGACAGTGTTTTTGTATGCAGACCTTCTTCAGGTCAACTTCAAAGTAGAAGGAGACAATGTGCGGGAGTCTCTCTTTTTTTTCCTTTTTTTTTACATTTCATTACTGTTGGCCCTTGGCTTTCTCCTATGCACCTGTCATGTTACAGGTGTGCAAACGTTTTTTTCCCTGTTGAGATATGTTAACCATTATTGAAACTGCCTACATCAGACCTCACCATTCTGTGGGATCACTTTCAGACTGAGTAATGAAGTGAAACGAAGCCAACGCTTAGCCAACTTCATATGACTGGCAAACAGGAACTGATTCAAAAAATGTGCTCCTCCAATCTATCTAAACATCTAAAACAGGCAAACAAATCCCTGTGTCGCGCTCCTAACTGTTGACAGCAATTGATTACATTAATATATATATATATATATATATATAATATTGTGACACCTTTGTTGTTACAATTCAATACGGTCTTGATACAATAAAAAATCTTAGATTCTGATGTGATTTCCGCATAATCTGTGCATATCCGTGCTCACCCCAACTTCTGCCCCCTCTCCTGTCTCAGTGCCTTTCAGGGAGACCCCCTCGTACACCAACCGGCGGCGTGTGATGGCCGGCCCCCTGCCCTCACCTCGCTCCCTGCTCCGCTCCGCCAGCGACAACAACCTCAACGGGGACCAGGGTCAGGGGCCCCGGGAGTCTCGCGGTCGGCAGGGCCACTCTCCCGTCCCCTCCCTGCGCAGCCTGCCAGCCCTGGGACAACAGCAGCATGGGAGTCTGGGAGAGGTGAGGGTATATGTGTGTGTTGACTTCATTTCAATCCCTGCACTGTACTGTATATTTGCGTGAGTGATGTACAGTATAGAACATTTGCAAGGGTGTGTGTGTGTGTGTGTGTGTCTGAAAGCTTTATATAACTGTATGTTGCAGACTCGCCACGGGGAGTTTCCTGACAGCAGCCTCCAGAGCACAGGAAGCTCCAGATCCTCCCACTCGCGCTCGCCCTCGCTCCATCACGTGCACCCGGAAGACCGGCCGCCGGGCGCCAGGCGCTCGCACAGCCACGGACACGCCCCCCCACGAGGACGACTCAGGTGAGACTGATCTGTTTGGTGGTCTTTCCGCTTCGAGCTTCATGTCGAAATGGTGGCCCTGCAGAGCGAGGCCCTGCGGCGAGCGGCCCTTTCCTCGCGTGGTCACTGTGAAGGACGGCGTCGGACTGAGACAGCAGGCGAGAAAGCAGGGCTGGAAAACAACTTTCTGCTCCTGTTGGGGGAACAGAAAATGTGTGGACGTGTGTGGTTATGTGCCTGTGTGTGTGAGAGAGAGACAGATAGACAGATAGAGAGTGAAAGAGATGGAGAGAGACAGAGAGAGAGAGAGAGAGAGAGAGAGAGAGAGAAAGAGAGGCAGATGGAAGGGCTATTAATGATCACCATGGGGACCAACTGAAGATAGTCACTCTGAAAGTATGTGTGTGGGTTTGAGAGAGAGAGAGAGAGAGAGAGAGAGAGAGAGTGTGTGTATGTGTGTGTGTGTGTGTGTGTGTACCCTCTGGAAATGACCATCTGGAATAATGTCATTGGACAGGCCACTCAATTTAAAAGGATAATAATCTAATGATATTCACATTGGTCTTCAGTATGTCAGAGTAAACAGACCCTTCAGACATTCTCTTCAGCACTACATTTTCATTTGTGCTGCCATTTTTACAGCTCTAAGGATGAAAAGATAAAGATGGAAATATATAATTCTGATAATAGTTCAAAGGGTATTTTCAACAGAAATATTTCAAACTCCCAAAGGAAGCATTATTAAAACAGTACATGTATAAATACTGTATGTACATTCCTCATATATGCCTATAAATGTTGCTTACATATTTCGAGACAATTACATTTCATAATATTTAAAATACATACAAATCTCATCTTTATGTTATTTTCTTTCTCTATTTGGCAGTACAGACATCCCCCCCATGTTCTTTGTCAAAATTGTAGCTAACTGGCATCAGTAACCGCTAATTGTCTCAGAATACAGTGTATTCCCATAGAGATTCCTTCGGTTTAGTTTGTGGCATGGTGTCAAACAGTAGCAGTAGTGTGTGAACTTGAACGTCTGCTTTCATGTGTATGTGTGTGTGTGCGTGTGCTTGTGTGTGTGCGTGCGTGTGTACACGTGTGCATGCCCCTATTTGAGAAGAGGAGCAGTTTGATGTCTGACAGGGGAATTGCAATACTGACACAAGTCAAGCTCCCCTCTGTAATACTGCACTGTCATTCCAGTCCATCCATCAACGTCCAGCACTCTCTAAATGAAAGCCCTGTCAAGACCAACCTTTTCTAGGACACAAGCCATCTCTGGTAAAAACCTCAACAAACAGCATCGCTACAATGTTTATGTGTTTTCCCTTTTGAACAGTAGCTTTTTGGGGATATTTTTCCCAGTGTAATCGCCTGTAACTTCATGACCGTATGCTTTTAAGCGGTAGTTGGATCACTTTTAAGCATTTTCACAAATGACAGATTAGGTTACATTTCGACTGATGACGACATTTTTTGCGGTTTTGTATGTGTGGACTAATTTGATTGGTTGATTTTTCATTTGGTCTTGATTTCCGTAAGCCAGAATCCTTTTACCTGGCCTACAATGTTAAGTGAATGACAAGCTAGTAAGACAGCTGTCAACGGACTTTAACGTGGACTGTATTTTCATGAGGACTGTAGGGGGAGATGGAGCACTACCAAAATGCTAAACACCGATGACAATGAAGCGATATGGCAGAATACAAGATGCATTTAAGTCAAAAACAGTCTGGAAGTCAATTTTCTGCCTTGGCGCAAAAATCTAGTTAGGGCCCGAGCACTGGCGGTGCGAGGCCCTATTGAAACTCGAAGGATTATTATTCTCCTTCTCCTTCTTCTTCTTCTCCCCAAACAAATGCATTTTTGGCGGCCTAAACATCGATGAAAACGGATGAAACTTTGCAGATACGTCAGTCCCGGTGAAAAATTTGATAATTCATGGTTGACGGAAATGGGCGTGGCAAAACGGCTCAAGAGCGCCCCCTGGAAAATTTAAAATGGCGAGCCCCACCTTTCAGTTTGATGTAGGGGAACGAAATTCGGAGGGCACATGTATTTCATCGAGACACACTAAAATGTCTCTTGGAGCTATACCCAACATGCAACAGGAAGTCCGCCATTTTGCTCTTAATGTGCCATTTTGTCCTTGTTTTGACCATTTCCATGCCTCGTACTTCGACGAACTCCTCCTACAGATTTCATCCGATCAACTTCATATCGGGTCAGCTTCATCTTAAGACCTTTGTGATCAAAAGTTATCAAAAAAATTGAGTTTTCACCAAACACCCTTGCCGTGGCGCCCCGCCAAAGTTTGACATTTCGCCATAAAACACGAAGTCCTCATAACTCCTCCATACACTATCCAATTTGTCCGATATATCTCACGCTTCATGACGGTTCTGTCCTGAACACATCTATGTGTCAGTATTGCGTCATACTTATAGCGCCACCTATTGGTGAAACAGGAAGTCCTCATAACTCCTACATACATTATCCAATTCGTCCGATATATCTCACGCTTCATGACGGTTCTGTCCTGAACACATCTATGTGTCAGTATTGCATCATACTTATAGCGCCACCTATTGGTGAAACAGGAAGTCCCCATAACTCCTCCATACATTATCGGATTTGTCCGATATATCTCACGCTTCATGACGGTTCTGTCCTGAACACATCTATGTGTCAGTATTGCGTCATACTTATAGCGCCACCTATTGGTGAAACAGGAAGTCCTCATAACTCCTCCATACATTATCCAATTTGTCCGATATATCTCACGCTTCATGACGGTTCTGTCCTGAACACATCTATGTGTCAGTATTGCGTCATACTTATAGCGCCACCTATTGGTGAAACAGGAAGTCCTCATAACTCCTCCATACATTATCCAATTTGTCCGATATATCTCACGCTTCATGACGGTTCTGTCCTGAACACATCTATGTGTCAGTATTGCGTCATACTTATAGCGCCACCTATTGGTGAAACAGGAAGTCCTCATAACTCCTCCATACATTATCCAATTTGTCCGATATATCTCACGCTTCATGACGGTTCTGTCCTGAACACATCTATGTGTCAGTATTGCGTCATACTTATAGCGCCACCTATTGGTGAAACAGGAAGTCCTCATAACTCCTCCATACATTATCCAATTTGTCCGATATATCTCACGCTTCATGACGGTTCTGTCCTGAACACATCTATGTGTCAGTATTGCGTCATGTTTATAGCGCCACCTATTGGTGAAACAGGAAGTCCTCATAACTCCTACATACATTATCCAATTCGTCCGATATATCTCACGCTTCATGACGGTTCTGTCCTGAACACATCTTTGTGTCAGTATTGCATCATACTTATTGCGCCACCTATTGGTGAAACAGGAAGTCCTCATAACTGCTGCATACATCTTCCGATTTGCACCAAATTGCTGACGCTTCATGAAGGTCACCCTCTGAACACATCTATGCGTCGGTATTGAGTCACACTTACAGCGCCACCTACTGGTGAAACAGGAAGTACTCATAACTCCTCCATACATTATCCAATTTGTCCGATATATCTCACGCTTCATGACGGTTCTGTCCTGAACACATCTATGTTTCAGTATTGCGTCATACTTATAGCGCCACCTATTGGTGAAACAGGAAGTCCTCATAACTCTTCCATACATTATCCAATTTGTCTGATATAGCTCACGCTTCATGACGGTTCTGTCCTGAACACATCTATGTGTCAGTATTGCGTCATATGTAAAGCGCCACCTATTGGTGAAACAGGAAGTCCTCATAACTCCTGCATACATCATCCGATTTGCACCAAATTGCTGACGCTTCATGAAGGTGGTCTTCTGAACCCATCTATGTGTCGGTATTGAGTCACACTTACAGCGCCACCTATTGGTGAAACAGGAAGTCCTCATAACTCCTCCATACATTATCCAATTTGTCCGATATATCTCACGCTTCATGACGGTTCTGTCCTGAACACATCTATGTGTCAGTATTGCGTCATACTTATAGCGCCACCTATTGGTGAAACAGGAAGTCCTCATAACTCCTACATACATTATCCAATTCGTCCGATATATCTCACGCTTCATGACGGTTCTGTCCTGAACACATCTATGTGTCAGTATTGCATCATACTTATAGCGCCACCTATTGGTGAAACAGGAAGTCCCCATAACTCCTCCATACATTATCGGATTTGTCCGATATATCTCACGCTTCATGACGGTTCTGTCCTGAACACATCTATGTGTCAGTATTGCGTCATACTTATAGCGCCACCTATTGGTGAAACAGGAAGTCCTCATAACTCCTCCATACATTATCCAATTTGTCCGATATATCTCACGCTTCATGACGGTTCTGTCCTGAACACATCTATCTGTCAGTATTGCGTCATACTTATAGCGCCACCTATTGGTGAAACAGGAAGTCCTCATAACTCCTCCATACATTATCCAATTTGTCCGATATATCTCACGCTTCATGACGGTTCTGTCCTGAACACATCTATGTGTCAGTATTGCGTCATACTTATAGCGCCACCTATTGGTGAAACAGGAAGTCCTCATAACTCCTCCATACATTATCCAATTTGTCCGATATATCTCACGCTTCATGACGGTTCTGTCCTGAACACATCTATGTGTCAGTATTGCGTCATACTTATAGCGCCACCTATTGGTGAAACAGGAAGTCCTCATAACTCCTCCATACATTATCCAATTTGTCCGATATATCTCACGCTTCATGACGGTTCTGTCCTGAACACATCTATGTGTCAGTATTGCGTCATGTTTATAGCGCCACCTATTGGTGAAACAGGAAGTCCTCATAACTCCTACATACATTATCCAATTCGTCCGATATATCTCACGCTTCATGACGGTTCTGTCCTGAACACATCTTTGTGTCAGTATTGCATCATACTTATTGCGCCACCTATTGGTGAAACAGGAAGTCCTCATAACTGCTGCATACATCTTCCGATTTGCACCAAATTGCTGACGCTTCATGAAGGTCACCCTCTGAACACATCTATGCGTCGGTATTGAGTCACACTTACAGCGCCACCTACTGGTGAAACAGGAAGTACTCATAACTCCTCCATACATTATCCAATTTGTCCGATATATCTCACGCTTCATGACGGTTCTGTCCTGAACACATCTATGTTTCAGTATTGCGTCATACTTATAGCGCCACCTATTGGTGAAACAGGAAGTCCTCATAACTCTTCCATACATTATCCAATTTGTCTGATATAGCTCACGCTTCATGACGGTTCTGTCCTGAACACATCTATGTGTCAGTATTGCGTCATATGTAAAGCGCCACCTATTGGTGAAACAGGAAGTCCTCATAACTCCTGCATACATCATCCGATTTGCACCAAATTGCTGACGCTTCATGAAGGTGGTCTTCTGAACCCATCTATGTGTCGGTATTGAGTCACACTTACAGCGCCACCTATTGGTGAAACAGGAAGTCCTCATAACTCCTCCATACATTATCCAATTTGTCCGATATATCTCACGCTTCATGACGGTTCTGTCCTGAACACATCTATGTTTCAGTATTGCGTCATACTTATAGCGCCACCTATTGGTGAAACAGGAAGTCCTCATAACTCTTCCATACATTATCCAATTTGTCTGATATAGCTCACGCTTCATGACGGTTCTGTCCTGAACACATCTATGTGTCAGTATTGCGTCATACTTATAGCGCCACCTATTGGTGAAACAGGAAGTCCTCATAACTCCTGCATACATCATCCGATTTGCACCAAATTGCTGACGCTTCATGAAGGTCACCTTCTGAACACATCTATGCGTCGGTATTGAGTTACACTTACAGCGCCACCTACTGGTGAAACAGGAAGTACTCATAACTCCTACATACATTATCCGATTTACTCCAAATTGCTCATGCTTGATGAAGGTTGCATCTTGAACACATCTGTAGGTCAGTATTGCGTCATACCTACAGCGCCACCTACTGCTTACAGGAAGTCCTCATAACTCCTACATACTTTGTCCGATTTACACAACATTTCTCACGCTTCATGAAGGTACTGTCCTGAACACATCTATGCGTCGGTATTGAGTCACGCTTAGAGCGCCACCTACTGGTGACAGGACGTTTCTGTCAGTACTGGACACCGAAATAGCACACCCTTTAACGGCGCCACACCCCGACCCGCGTGGGGTGCGAGGGCCCGCTCACTGCTGCTCGCAGCACTAGTTTTAATTGGATTTGTATGGGTAAGCCAGGCTTACCTTGGCTTATAGGAGGAATCGCCACTGATATTATATATATATATATATATATATATATATATATATAAATATATACGGGGTAAACACTGATGGTTGCAGGGCTGAAACACGTCTGTTCATTGTCTGTTGTGCATTAAAAGCAGTTAAAACGTATTTGACAGTGTGGATTTCCCTCCTTTCTGTTGTATGTATGCTCTAGATCCACACCCTTCAAGAGTTGAAAACGTGTGGGGTGAGCGTGCCGTACTGTATATCCTATTTGTTACTTCCCACAAGGTCCCCGGGCTCCGAGGCCGTCCAGCAGAGGGCTCAGCGACGCTGACCTCCCCAGGTAGAGCAGCGCAGAGCAGCCTGTCCGTATGGTGGTCGCCATTCCAGGTCACGCAGTTTGTCCATCAGGTGTCAGAGCAAGGAAACATCACACGTTTAGGCTAGTCGGCAATCCTCCCTCCAGCAGCTCTCTCTCTCTCTCTCTCTCTCGTTCCCTCTATGACCTTCTGTCTGTGCCCGTGGTAACTCCAGGGGCATTGTGGGTTACCAGGGAAGTGTGAAATTAGGTCAGCCCCCCCCATGGCATACAGCAGCTACTGTACTTCCTGTGGACCTAGCCCTCCGTTCCTGATTCCCAGGGCCCATGCTGCCATTGTCCACTCCTGAGAGGAGTGGCTGGGGCTGGAAGAGCAGAGAGGTCAGAGGTGGGGAAGGTGTGGTTGACAGAGGACTAGAGGTCTGGAGAGGGAGATGAGACATGCCAGGCTTGTGTTTCATGGTGAATAAAGGCATTTTCACCAAAGAGCCTATGGATGGACTTATATTGCTAGTGAAGGGGGAGTGTGCTGGAACAACAACAAAAAAATCTGTTCTCTCTCTTGTCTTTACTGGTCTATCTCTTTTTGTTTCTCCCAGTTTCTGACTCTCTCTCTCTCTCTCTCTCTCTCTCTCTCTCTCTCTCTCTCTGCATTAGTCACACTAAGGGCTGTTGGAGTGTAGATTATCCAGTGTCTCACTGCAGTCAAGGGGCTCGGGGAACAGGGACACGAAGAGGGGATGATTGAGAGAGAGAGAGAGAGAGAGAGAGAGATAGAGAGAGTGTGTTTCTCCTGGGCCCACTGTGGAGAATCCACATCAGCGGAGGACACGGCAGAACCCTATTGATCCGTACGCATCATAATCCGCATCATCAAAAGGCGACACAGATCAGCCTGCATTGATTTGTTTGGCTGCTGATCCTCTCGCTCCGCTTGGAACAGTGACACTGTTGAAAGCCGACCACATACACATGCACACATATACACTAACACGCACACACACACACACGCTCACACACACTGCTCACACACACTCACACACACTGTACACTCCTGGACAAACATGTGCTTCTAAAAACAGGGAAGCTTGTCCTTACTGAGATTAACTCTCTTGAGGAGTCTTGGGCCTAGATTACACTAGTGCGGATGTCCATTGCTACGTTTTAGAACGGGCAAAACGATCAGCGATTACATGCGAAAATCTGTTCAAATATCTTATCACACTAGCATGCCTGAAAATGCATATCACACCACCAATAAAGAGCATATCAAACAGTTGATTTGAGAGTTGGAGCTATAGCAATCAAAGGTGTATTTTTCTTGGCTAGTACTGTAGCATAGTCTAGAATGTTGTGAGCTTAGCAGCCGTCCATCCAATGCAAAAAGTCACCAGCAAATACATTCCCATCCCATCTGTGTTCCATGTCTGGTGCGCATTCCCTGCTTTTAAAATAATCTTGAAATCAAAAAGATAAAAGATTATTCCAATCTCTAATTGTAGGCTAATCTCAATCTGCGCTGCTGTGATAACAATTATATTATTACAATTATATTATTATATTATTACTGTTCACCTTTTTATTTTTTTTGATATATATTTTTTATGTTTTATTTATTTATTATGTAATTGGAATTCATTTAAACAGTTCGCTTTGCTTCCCAACTACCATCTCATCTGCTGCATTTTTTCTTTCATGTTTTTAGAGAGCAATCAACTTTTACCATAAGGACAAAGTCCATCCATTCACCCAACTTCGTTCTCAACCACAGCGTTCCATAGGCCTATAGGCCTACCGTTCTGTTCTTCCTAAAGTTCTTCTTTTCATTTTGTCCAGTAATTCAAACTCCATTTCCAATTCTTAATTTGATTTTTGAACATGGGCTCACACAAAAACAAACCAATTCCTTGTTCAATGATCACAGATCTGATAGACTATTATTCCCGATTAAACTGACCACATATTTGAGGAGTTATTTTGCAAAAACAGACATATCCGTTTGTAGGCGTATTAGCTATCCTAAATCATGTTTGCCCATATCTTCGGTGAGGTTTAAAATAGTAGGCCTATTCATCTCTTGATGGCAATGTTACAGAGTGACAACATGCGGGACATGAACAGACAGCTGGTGTATTCTTAAAAAAAAACATTCACACATCCTAATATTTATTCACAAGCACAAACTTCTGCATCAGGATTGCTGATATAAACCTGTTCAATACGTCTCGTCATATTCAAGTCTCGTCATAATATGGGAGCTACTGCATAATGTGAGGGAATGGATGAAGGACTTAAAATGAACTGATTATAAGGACTATATATTGGAACATTTGGACTGAATTAGATTATTGGATAGAGAATATTATTCAAAAAGAAAATGGCAGACAAGCTTGAAAATTAAGAAAGTGCTTTTGGTCAGGAACACAAACTGAGCTGGGGAGCCTACCCATACATACTGTACGTATAGCAGCATATGTCAATAAAGGCGTTTTCAACTTTTTGCCAATTACTTTTCTTTGAACAAGAGAATAGTTATTATTTGAAGTGTCTCTTGTTTGGGTTATGATTTGAAGTGTCTACGTTTTACCTATAAACATTGAATAGTTTCAGTTTAAGTCCATGCTTAACATGTTTTTGCCATTATTCTTATTTCCTAATTGATAATAACTTTAGGAACTTAAGTATACAATAAGATACTATATATCTCAAACTCGTAAATCCCCTGTTTGCGTTACAGTGTAGGCCTATTCCTATAGTTTTTTTCTAAAGTCTCTGGATCTGTCTATTACACTAGAACCCACCTCCAGATTTCAAGCGCCAAAACCTACGGCGTAAGACGTATCGATTCGCCTCCGGGTTCGAGCTGTATTTTGGTCGCGGTAGTGTAATTGCTAGGCGCAAACACAGGGTTTTTTGGGGGGGGGAAAACACCAAGAAATGCAGTAGTGTAATCCAGGCCCTAGGTAATCAAACACTAATGTTTGAATCATTAAGATAAATCAGAGGACCACACACACAAACACAGACACACAGACACAAACACACACACACACACACACACACACACACACACACACACACACACACACACACACACAATGGTGTGTGTGTGGTTCATTTAGTCTCCATCGTTCCCTCATCTTAGGTGGTTATGGATAGCATGTTGATAGCATGTTGATAGTGTTGAAAGTGTGTTGATAGCATGTTGATCATGTGTTGATAGCATGTCAAGAGCGTGTTGATAGCGTGTTGATAGCATGTCTGGCCTGATCTCTACTGTCAGTTATGTAGTGTCCCGTGATGCTGATGAGGTGTCTATTAGTCGTTCTCACCACCCTCCATCACCATCAACATTTACCTTCTCTAATGAGAGAGAGAGAGAGAGACAAACCGAGCGAGAATGAGAGAAAGAGAGATAGAAAGACTGATGGACAGGGAGGGAGACACAAGAAAGAAGGAGGGAGAGTGGTAGAAAGAGAGAGAGAGGTGAGGACAGGGGAGGGGCGGAGGAGAGGAGCAGGCTGGTTCAGGTGCAGTTATGCAGAGAGGCAGTGATGGTCATTAGAAGGCTGAGTATGATGATGATTATTATGGTTTTAAAATTGACTCGTCTCACCTTAGAGAGACGGCTATTTGTGGACAGGCCGTTTGTGTTGAGAAGGCCAAGCTATTGTCTAACAAAAGGATCTTTGGGATCCGTCTCAAAGCTGCGTATTCTCGATCCAAGCCCCAAGGCAACCGATGACATTTACTACTAAGTGTGAGTCAGTTTGCTACTAATACACTGCAAGACAGTGTTGCCAACACCAAAACGACTGCGGGCCCAAGTGTTAAGGTTATTGGCGGTGAGCTATGATGGCCACAGTCTAGATGAGGAATTGGCGCGTACTCCTGTGGAGATCCAGAGGGAGTGGTCTAGTGCTCTAGCGCTTGTCCTTGAAGCTTGGCCCCTGTACAAACTGCCCTCCCTGAGCCTGACACTCTGAATTCCTGTTTCATTTCACTTCATTCATCATTCATTTCACTTCATTCGTCTGAGCAGGCTCCTATTGTAGCCGTCTTCCGAGATGGGCGTCACCGAAGGAGTCCTCAATGACTAGTTCATCCCCTAAGCAATCATGTTGCACAGTTTAATTATGTCATCGCGTTCAGAGGACGCTGATTGGCCTGAATAGAATTCCGACCGAAAAATCACTCTGGAAGAGAGTCTTTCCAGATGTTATAACGTATGTCGCCGGGCTATCCTTCCCTCCGATTCTTCAGCTAGCGTCCTCCGTGAGGAACCCTGGTGGGGGCGTGGCCTGTCAGTCTGGTGTTCTGTAGAGAGTGTTCTCCCTGGTGAACTGACAGGGCAGAGGCTGTGCTCATGTATACCTGCTCTTAAGAGCTCAAACCAAGAGGAGTGCAGTTTGCCAAGCGTTATTGTTGTTGTTATTGTTGACCTATCCTCGTCTTGCAGTTCACTGGGGAGTGGGAGTGGACTGTGGTCTTTGCATAAAGTTATGTTTTTATCCTTGCTGATGGGACTCTCACAGGAATACCAAGACTGACTGAGCTATATTGTCTGGAAAATTGTAACAGCATGGACATAAAGAGCATCCTATTTCATATACAAGTGTGAAGGACTTGTTTAAATGTTTATTGAATAACTCCTGTTAGAGATCTTTAACAGTAACAGAGTGATCTCTATCTATCTGTGTATATAATAAGTAGAGGTCACATTCCAGCATGTCTCTGATATACAGATAAACCACTGTGTTTCTAACCTTAACCCCAAAAAAATCTAGCTGCATTTGAACATAATGTCATCGGGAGTGTATAGTTGGGACTAAATTAAAAACGGATCCATCCCATTAAAGAAGAAAACTGTAGCTATCCAACGCTGTGAAGTGAGATAATGTGGAAGAAAGTCCAATCGTATTTTGTGCGAATCGCACTATGTGCCAGATATGTCAACAGCTCACATGAATGTAGACGGACTCGTTAGAAAGCTGCGGTCAGTTTTCCCCGCAGCGAGAACTTCCTTTTACTCAGATTAACCCTTAACAGACTCCAGACTGTTAACTTAACAGCACATAGTTCTCTAACTATATTTCCTTAAAGGTGCTCTGTTCCCTTTACTGCACTTTTTGTATAAAAAAAATTCCAATATATGCAATAAATAGGTCCAGGGGAGTCATAACTATCTGTACAGCAAATATAGCCAATGGTGTAGTACCTGTGGAGCAAATGTCAGACGTTGACTTTCTTTTAACCACTAAATCGTCCCCTTTCTCTGTCATTTTCATTTTATTCGACTTGTGCTCGCCTTCCAGCAGGGTGGGGCAGGGCTGCTGAGCATCATTTAAAACTCAACTAAAACTAACTAAAAATGTGATTGGTCTGAATCATTCATGTTATGTCAGACAGACTACCATACTGTATAGTGTTGTCACGATACCAAAATTACAACTTTGATACGATACCTGCTAAAAATATCTCGATACCGATACTGAAACGATACCACGGCACAAACCTAAAACATCAGGAAAAGTAGGCTAATGGAATAATACAATGTCAGGTGTAGCCTACTGATCTCAGTGTTTGCTGTCTGCTGAGGCGGAGCAGGAATGTGAACTGTTTAAAAGAAATAAATTGCATATATATTTAATTGTATTATTTTATTCATTAAATTAATTTTAAAAAACTACTCTAAACTACTACTACTAAAAATTAATAAGCTTGGGATGCTACAATTATAAGATGAAAGTATCTGCTCTGCTCCACTAGTCTGACACTCAGATTGAATTGCTATTCAGATTCAGGGGCGGGAGCCAGGCTACTGATCCCAACAGGCACGAGAGTTTTTGTGGCGCCAATGAGTTCCACTGGTGACCAGACATACGCCACTGGCGAGGCATGGATGCGCCATCGGTGCCATCTAGTGGCCATTGGCGCTTTTGTCTTTTGTGGCATGCGTCGATCAGAGTGGCATGTGCCAGCCGGCAGTAGCACCGTTTGCGTCAGACGCCAGTGGCGTATAGTGGCATGCGTCAGACGCCAGTGGCGTATAGTGGCATGCGTCAGACGCCAGTGGCGTTTACAGTGGCATGCGTCAGACGCATGTGGCGTATAGTGGCATGCGTCAGACGCCAGTGGTGTTTACAGTGGCATGCGTCAGACGCCAGTGGCGTATAGTGGCATGCGTCAGACGCCAGTGGCGTTTACAGTGGCTTACTGTTGTGGCGACCGGCCGGTGTGTGCCAGCAAGGACACATAGGACGCGGATGGATGGTGGATGGATGACACTCACACATACACACACGCACACACAAACACACACAGCACCACCCCCATCTCGACCAGCCCAGCTGCAAGGAGCAATCAGGAGCTGCACCAGCATTGAGGCCCGGCCATGTTACATAGCTCTGTGTGTGTGTGTGTGCGTGTGTGTGTGTGTGTGTGCGCGTGTGTATGTGTGTGTGTGCGTGCGTGTGTGTGTGTATTTATAGATCTACCCAGAGGGGAACTAATGGCAGTAATCATACAGCCTAAAAGGGGGGAAATCATTTGTCACGAGTTTCCGTAATGGACCATCATTCTTCTGATTCCCTTACGCTGTTTCACAGCCCACCTCCACGCCCGCTGCCCTCTGCTACAGTGCACTATAGCAAACCACAAAGTACCATACCTTAAATAATATGTCTTGGTTTGTAATCAACATGTGGGAGTCATGAACATTTATACGCATTGCATGAAAATAGTGTGAAACGGGAAACGCCTGACACATGTACAATTACAAGATGGCCTGTCTGTTTGGAGAGCGTCGTGCAGCTTACTTCAAAATGGAGCTCTCTTCATGTTCACGTTTTGTGTGTGCTTTATCACCTTCATTTGCTTTCCTTTAACCATTTAATTTTCGTTTGCTACCTTGTCTCTCTCTCTCTCTCTCTCTCTCTCTCCCTCTCTCTCTCTCTCTCTCTCTCTCTCTCTCTCTCTGTGTGTGTGTGCTGTTGATGTTGTGTCCTGGGCTCAGGCATTAACATGCGGCAGCCATCTCTGCCTCTCTGTCCCTGTGGTAATTGGAAAGCCGTTAGCAAGCCGTTGTTTGGAAAGAGAGGAGGAAAGACAGAGGGATGAAGAGAGGGAGAAAGAGAGAGGGAGAGAGAGAGAGAGAGGGAGAGAGAGAGAGAGAGGAACAGAAATATTGGTGTGTCAAGATGGAGTGTCAAATGCATGAATGAAGAGTTTCTAGTGATTGATAAAGCAAGCAGAGGGAAGGCTGAGAGAGAGAGATAGAAAGAGAGAGAGGGGGGGATGGATGAGGACAGATAGGCAGGGATGGAGAGAGCAATGGAGAGAGTATAGATACACATACACACACACACACACACACACACACAGGCCATGAGGAACAAACATATTTTATGCTATCCTATGTCCTATATCATCAGTCCATATAAATCACTAAGAACTGTAAGTCCCAGTTTTTATGTGCTGTATAGCATGAACTGAGAGAGAGAGAGAGAGAGAGAGAGAGAGAGAGAGAGGAAGCATTAAGGAAACAGACAGGCAGACAGCAGAGTGATAAAGAATGAATCACGTGCGTGCACCTACACACACACACACACACACAACAGCAGCAACAGCAGCCGCAATAGAGGCAGAAGAAGTGATGAATGAAGACTAGGAGGAGCTCAGTCTCTGCTGTATTATAATTCGCCACCAGACTGAGAGAGAGAGAGAGAGAGAGAGAGAGGAATCAGAGGGAGGGAGAGAGAGGCAGGGAGATAGAGAGAGATAGAGAGAGAGGAATCAGAGGAAGGGAGAGAGAGGCAGAGAGAGAGAGAAGGGGGGAGAAGGTGATTCAAGGCAAATGGAAGGAAGGGAGGGAGGGAGGAGGAAGAGGGGGTGGAGCACCAGCACAATTAAGCCAAACGGGCCCCCCCTCCCTTCCACACACACAGACAGACACACACACAACCTGCCTCAGGGAACCATGGCGCATGCACACGCGCAGGCAGGGGGAGATCAATCGTGTTGTGGGGAGTGCGTGCCCGTGTGTACTGTACTGTATGTGTGTGTGTCTGTGTGTGTGTATGCATGTGTGTGTGTGTGTGTGTGTGGTGCGTGCCTGCCAGTGTGTGTGTGCGTGTGTGTGTGTGCGTGCGTGTGCATGCGCGTGTGTGTGCCAGCGACGTGTGTAAGCGACATGCTGTCAGTTGCGTATGTTACACTAGTGAAGGTGTAGTGGTTAGCAGCGACGGAGGAGTGTGTGTGGTGGGGGAGGGAGGGAGGTGGGGGGGGGGGGGGGCTCTGCATGCGTGTGTCGATGTGTGCGTGCGGGTAGAATGCTCATAGTGGGCTCCGGGCGTGCGAGAGTGAGCGAGCCGTCCGAGGGGAGAGCGGAGCCGGCGGTAGCAGCAGCAGCAGGAGCAGCAGCAGCGTCGGAGGAGGAGGAGACCGTGCGCGAGCGAGCGAGCATGTGTGTGTGAGGGGCGGAGAGAGGAGAGGAGGAGGAGGAGGAGAGCCAGACGCGGCCGCGACGGGGCTCCCGGGAGAAGGAGCGGGAGTCTGGGAGCAGACCCAGCCTCTCTCTTTCCCCCCTCCCCCGCGGCAGCAGGAGAACCGGGACCCGGGGACGAGTCGGGATCTGTAGCCCAAACCCGGAGCCGCTTGAGCCCTGGGCAGAAGCAGGGATCTTTCCCCCCTCTCTCCGAGGGGAGGGCTGTGCTGGAGACCCCAACTCTGGATATGCTGGACTCAGGGGGGTGGGGGGGCTTCCAGACGGATCTGAGAGACAGAGGCAGAGAGAGGAAGAATTCTGTTCGCGTTAATCATCAACGTTTCTGCTCTCACCTCGGCTAGGACACGGGGGAGCGGAGAGAGACGGAGGGCTAGAGGGAGGGGGTTCAGGGGGAGTGTGTGTTCTGTAAAGGAGTAAGAGAAGGGATCAGAAGAAGAAGAAGAAGGAGAGAGGGAGAGGGGGATTTGGAGGAGTGCCCTCTCCTCTCATGACTCCACCAGAGACATCTGTCTGTCTGACCGTTGACCACTGACCGACCAGCAAGGACAGGCCTTTGTCAAAACCGCCCCCGGCCACCATAGCAGCCGGGGGGCGACCATGTCGGTGACCACGGGCTTCAGCTACCAGCTCCCTGGCATCACCACGGTAACCTATGTGTTTGTTTACAGCCCCGGAGCGGTGCAGAGGGACCCCAGCCCGCCCCTCCACGCCCCTTCCTCGCTGGCCGCCACACACGGGCCCAAGAGGAAACTCTACAGCGCCGTCCCGGGACGGACGTTCATCGTGGTCAAGCCCCACACCCCGCAGGGCGAGGGGGAGATCCAGCTGAATCGGGGAGAGAGGGTCAAAGGTGAGTGAGTAACCCCCCCCCTTCTCACTAGTGTCTTTCACCCAGTATTTAACTCTTTTAAAGTCACTAACGGCTTAGCCTAGCTGCATTAGCACTAGCCGCTAGCTGCTGTCATTTCCTCCTGTTGTTGCCGGGGCGGGGGCCGGGTCAGTGTGAGGCGGAGAGATTGCGCTGTTGTTCGGGGGACAGTCCCGCGGGGCATCTGGCGACAACGTCGTGACAGAATATCAACGTTGTGACAGAATATCAACGTCGTGACAGAATATCGGCCGGTGCAGAGGTGTCTCTTCATTAGCCATGCTGCTACTTGATTCCCTAGCAGGGAACAGGGTGAGTCTTTTAAAACCAACTCCCGGTCTGATCCGCTGCTGGGCGGTGCTTCGTCATCTGGCGAGTCGTCTCGCCGAGCGAGCCTCCCTCCGGCCAAACACACGGATCATCCGGTACACCCCACTCTGGCTCGGTGCAGGGCTTTCATATCCCCGCTCATTCTGTTACATACCACGCTCACCACTCCATGCGCTGCAGATAGGGGATTACATCATTTCACAAAGTGCTTTCAAACTCATCTTAATGCGAACAATGTGTCAAATGCTTTTTGTGTTTTTGTTGCCGTTTTGCTTACCTTCAGCTTATTGCACGTGTTTGTTCTCTGTGGGCCGTGGCTGTGGTTTCATGTGTGTGTTTGTGTGTGTGTTCTCTTATCTCCATCCATGCCTCGCTGCAGAATATGACTCTAATGGCGTAGAAGGTAAACCATCCATCTCGCTCTTCTCCCCCTCACTTTGTCTGACTCTGTCCCACACACCCCTGTGTCTGGCCCCTGGCTCCTGCACCTTCACACACCCCTGTGTCTGGCCCCTGCACCTCCTGTGGTCGGCTCCTGGACCTGGGTGAAATCCACACATCCCTCCTTCCTCCCTTCAAGGAATCATACGTCTGCTAATGTTGGAAACATGTCATATGTACTAAGCAGGACTGTTGAAACGTCCTGTTTTAATCTCATACGCTCGAGAGAAATTAGCAGGGGTGTGGATTCACACAGGTCCAGAGCAACTTAGTTGTCGGTATGCATACACAAACTGTCCTTCCTCCTCAGAGTGGCTCTATTACTTGTGTGTGTGTGTGTGTATGTGTGTGTGTGTGTATGTGTGTGTGTATGTGTGTGTGTGTCGTATGTACAGTATAGAGGAGTCCAGATCAAAATTGACCTCATGCCCCCGACACTCAGAGACGTACAGATGAACAGTGGGGCTGGGAGGCTAGAGGTCAATCTGGCAAGAAGGGTTGTGTACACCAGCTCCGCTGTTGGGTATATTGTACACTGTATTTGTTGGGTACACTGTATTTGTATATATGCTGTATATACTGTAACTATGTTCGGTACATTATATATGTGGGTATATAGATATACCTAACATACAACAAGCTCAGTATCATCCTTGACAATCCTTTTTTCCCCAACCCCCCACACCTTTCTCAGTGGTGTATAGAGGAGTACCGCCCACCCCCTCCTATTCCAATCCCCAGTGTCAGATCCCTGGCGGCCCTACACCTTGCCCAGTGACCCCTCCCCAGTATGCTCTGATGCTCTGGTACCCCCCTCCATCCTGTCCTCCAGACTGTCTGTCTACTTCATGTGAACGCTGCTGGACTGTGTACTGCCAGCGCATGAATGAGGTGTTGACTCATGTCCATACTAGGGCTGGGTATCGATTCGAATTTCAAGAATCGATTCGATTCCGATTCACAAGGTTTGGAATCGATTATCACGATTCGATTCGATTCAATATCGATTCGGTTAGTGTTACTAAAACCTGATTTTTTTTTAGCTGTACCCTTAATTACATGACTGCCAAGTTATGCAACACATCAATACTAGGGCTGGGTATCGATACTGATTTCCAAAAATGAATGAATGAATGAATCATTGAATGAATAAATGAACTATTCATTCCTTCATTTATTCATTAAATAAAAGATCGATTTTGGGATTCATGAATCGATTCTGAATCATTTGATTCAGAATCGATTCAGAATCGATGAATAAATTTTTTAAAGGACAATGCTCGTTTTTGACAACCTGGACCTTATTTACGACATATTATAAGACGTTTGACTCACCGAGATCACTTTGGTGTAGTTCGGAGGCCTGTAGAAGAAATTTTAAATCCAGCGCGAGCCAGTATATCCATGTAATGGCGGTGGTGGGGGCACTGAGAATGCAGTTTCTAAAAATCGTTTTTCTGCCGCGAAACGGTTGTTTTAATCAATCTGTCTTGATGAATCGCTAGTTGTGCTTACATAGAGAGCATAGGCCTGTTGTGGTATTTCACATGCCTCTGTAATATGATCTTTAGAAACGTCTTTAGACACGAAATAATGCGCACAGCGTGCTGGAGCAACGATTGCGCGCTGTGCGAATGCGTGCTGGAGCAAGTGAGGAAGCTATTTCGTTTCGAAAGACGTTTCGAAAGATCATGGCATGTGAAAACCACAACAGTTATGCTCTATGTAAGCACAACTAGCGATTCATCAAGACAGATTGATGAAAACAACCGTTTCGCGGCAGAAAATAGATTTTTAGAAACTGCATTCTCAGTGCCCCGACCACCGCCATTACACAGACGCTATGATGAGGCGTGATGACGAGTTCCGGTGCTTTTGGAACCAACAGGCTTCCTAGCGCATACTGCCTGTATGCGTTCCCCGTATTGTAACTGGCCCACACTCTCTCTCTAGTGCTGCAGTGTTGCCCCTGTGGGGTAACAGAACACGTGGCCTTGTGATGCCATTGTCACACTCCGGCCAGTGACGCCGTCTGTATTGCGTAACGCTAACCCGCATGACAGCTACTATAGTGCACAGACCTTAGTCTCGTTCCCATGTGTTCCGGTGACAGAAAATGAATACCTCATTCAATCACAAACAGGAAAAGACAGTATTCCCTCTGCCGACAGAGAAGCGGTTTTCCTCACACGTGACTCTGTAGTTTAAGTCTGTGTGCTCTGTGGTTTAAGTCTGTGTGCTGACTCTGTGGTTTAAGTCTGTGTGCTCTGTGGTGTAAGTCTGTGTGCTCTGTGGTGAAAGTCTGTGTGCTCTGTGGTTGAAGTCTGTGTGCTCTGTGGTTTAAGTCTGTGTGCTCTGTGGTTGAAGTCTGTGTGCTCTATGGTTGAAGTCTGTGTGCTCTGTGGTTGAAGTCTGTGTGCTCTGTGGTTTAAGTCTGTATGATCTGTGGTTTAAGTCTGTATGATCTGTGGTTTAAGTATGTGTGCTCTGTGGTTGAAGTCTGTATGATCTGTGGTTTAAGTCTGTGTGCTCTGTGGTTTAAGTCTGTGTGCTCTGTGGTTGAAGTCTGTGTGCTCTATGGTTGAAGTCTGTGTGCTCTGTGGTTGAAGTCTGTGTGCTCTATGGTTTAAGTCTGTGTGCTCTGTGGTTGAAGTCTGTGTGCTCTGTGGTTTAAGTCTGTATGATCTGTGGTTTAAGTCTGTGTGCTCTGTGGTTGAAGTCTGTATGATCTGTGGTTTAAATCTGTGTGCTCTGTGGTTTAAATCTGTGTGCTCTGTGGTTTAAGTCTGTGTGCTCTGTGGTTTAAGTCTGTGTGCTCTGTGGTTTAAGTCTGTGTGCTCTGTGGTTGAAGTCTGTGTGATCTGTGGTTTAAGTCTGTGTGCTCTGTGGTTTAGGTCTGTATGATCTGTGGTTTAAGTCTGTGTGCTCTGTGTGCTGGCCTACTGTGTGTTAGCTGCGAGGAGAGACCGGCCGCGCACAGGCTAGGCCAGCACCTCCTCTGATGGATGTATGACCCCTGCTTTGATCCATAATGCATTTCAACTAATCTGCATTCATAAATGGATGAGTTGCTAATAGTAATAGAGCTCATTTAACTCTGGAGGAAGATGGGAGGGAGTGTGTGGAGAGAGGGGTCTCTCTCTCTCCCTCTCTCTCTCGCTCTTTTTTTTTTTTCTCTCTCTGTCTCTCTCTGTTCACTCATCTATGGTAGAACAGTAAAGCTCATCTACAAAAGATTGTCAGGGGATGATGATAGATGTTTCCCATTATTGTCTTTTTATTTGTATGAGTGTGTCAGTGTGTGTGTGCTTGTGTGTGTGTCTGTGTGTGTGTGTGTGTGTGTGTGTCCCACCTGGGACTAACCTCCACTCACTCATCTCTCTTTTTGGCCCTCTTTCATCCCTTGTTCCTCAAAGCTGAAGAGAATGTATGTGAGGAGCAGGCATGAGGTAGATCTTTATAGCATGTCGGTCAGTGTGTATCACCAAAATTAGCTTCGTAGTAGCCTGAGGGATTTAAAGTCTGTTGGCGTCTCTGGAAGCAGACAGTCCTCGCCATGAGTGCTGAGAGTGTGAAGGTTTGACAGCATTGTATGAGTACAGTAGTTCACTCCATTGATGTTTCATTACTTCCAGGGAAGACTATTGATGAATGTGTTTTGCATATGAATGTCACCTTCAGCAGTCGGTAATAGGAGCTAAGTAAACAAAGTATGAATTTGAGTCTATGGAGAGACTGAAGGTTATTAACTATCTACCCTGGATCAGTCTGTAGCTCAGTGCTGGGAGTCTGTAGTTTTGTACAGTACATGGATTCATATGAACCTGCCTATGTCTGTTTATCTCTCTCCTGTAGAGAGTGGTATCTCTCAGGGTTCAGAAGGTAAAGGCCATTTCTCTACGCCTCCCTTCACCCACTGCACATGGCCTATACAGAGCTGACAAAACATTCACAGGCAACTACAGTCTGATTTGCATTCCAGCAAGTATCCCCAACGTCATCTGTAGACTTCAACACTTCGGTAGAGCATACAGTAGTTATAACCAGGCAAGTTTGCAGAACGTGTCCATATCGGCAGTTGAGAATCAGCATAAACCAGCTGTAGAACACTAATTAGCCAGCTCCACATGTAGCTCTAGTACTGAAGTTAAAAAAAAGTGTTGATGAATAGGACTGTGTGGACAATGAATAGGACTGTGTGGACCTCCCTGGAGAACATCTTCTCAGTCTCAGACATTTTCATTGTAACTGGCGGTAGTTGTGTAGCACCATCGCAGGCTAGCGTCTGTGGGCTCTCTTTTTCCTTCCACCCTCCCTCTCTGTCTCCATCTTCTTTTGTGGCGCCTCAAGCTGCAGACACTCAACCTGATGAGCACAAGCAAGAAGGTAAACATGGCTCCGGTCCTTTTTATCGTGGTTCTTCTAGACACTAGGAGAGTGGAGCCCAGGAGAGAACTGTTCTTCTAGACACTAGAGGAGTGGAGCCCAGAATAGAACTGTTCTACTAGACACTAGGGGAGTGGAGCCCAGGAGAGAACTGTTCTACTAGACACTAGAGGAGTGGAGCCCAGAATAGAACTGTTCTACTAGACACTAGGGGAGTGGAGCCCAGGAGAGAACTGTTCTACTAGACACTAGGGGGGTGGAGCCCAGGAGAGAACTGTTCTACTAGACACTAGGGGGGTGGAGCCCAGGAGAGAACTGTTCTACTAGACACTAGGGGGGGGGAGGCCAGGAGAGAACTGTTCTACTAGACACTAGGGGGGTGGAGGCCAGGAGAGAACTGTTCTACTAGACACTAGGGGGGGGAGGCCAGGAGAGAACTGTTCTACTAGACACTAGGGGGGGGGAGGCCAGGAGAGAACTGTTCTACTAACTAGACACTAGGGGGGTGGAGCCCAGGAGAGAACTGTTCTACTAGACACTAGGGGGGTGGAGCCCAGGAGAGAACTGTTCTACTAGACACTAGGGGGGGGGAGGCCAGGAGAGAACTGTTCTACTAGACACTAGGGGGGGGGAGGCCAGGAGAGAACTGTTCTACTAGACACTAGGGGGGTGGAGGCCAGGAGAGAACTGTTCTACTAGACACTAGGGGGGGGAGGCCAGGAGAGAACTGTTCTACTAGACACTAGGGGGGGGGAGGCCAGGAGAGAACTGTTCTACTAACTAGACACTAGGGGGGTGGAGCCCAGGAGAGAACTGTTCTACTAGACACTAGGGGGGTGGAGCCCAGGAGAGGACGGGACAGTGATTTTAGGACACAATGGAAGTCATCGTGGAAGCCAGCTGTTCGTCAGCTTGGCTCTCCCACTGCGCCGGGCGCCTCCAGAGCCTGGCGCCCCGTGACATCACTGTCTAGTTCTTCCCATGCCTGGTGTCGTCCAGTCCAGCTCCTGCTGTATTTGAACCTGAGCCTTTAGTGCCAACCCAGCCCAATCGTGTAGCTTAATATACTACATACTGCTCACAGCTATCCCATAATATAGTTACCTAATATAGTTGCCTGAATTCATTCATTGGTGTCTGACTGCGTACTTCTACAGCTGCCTTGGGGCAGTGTTAAAACTGTGGCCACTGGCCAGTGAGTCTGTCACAGCCTGTCATACGGCCAGGTTATGAAGCTGGTCCCCGAGATGCTCGGTCCGTCAGATAAGCCTCTCGGTCTGCTCCTCCACCAGCCAGCCAGCGGTCATCTGATCCGCTCATCACGCTGGTGTGTTTTAATGTGTGAGTGTGCAGGGACCGAATCAATACACGTACAGTACATACAGTAGAGATTCAGCGAGGTGTGTGCATGTGTGTTTAAAGAGGGGCAGTGTGTGTGTGTGTGTGTATCTGTGTGTGTGCATCTGTGTGTGTGTGTGTGTGTGTGTGTGTGTGTGAATGATAATCTCTTGGTTACATCGTCGGCAGGACACTAGTGTGTCCCCGCTCACCTTAACCCCCTCTCCTTCTCTCCCTCCATCCTTCTCTCCCTCTCCATCTTCCCCTCCATCTTCCTCTCTTCCTCTCTCCCTCTCTCTGTCTGTGCATCTCCATCCTTATCCCTTCATATCTGTCATCCCTCCATCTCCTATGTCATCCAGTCTAATCCATCGCCTCTCTCTCTCTTTCTCTATCTCTCTCTTTTTCTCTTACTCTCTCTCCCTCTCTCTCTCTCTCTCTCTCAATCTCTTTTGGGTGTAATCTGATCTCATCAACAGAATGGACACCTCTCAATAGGCCACTTACTGTCACCATGGTAACAGTCAGGGAAAAGTCACCCAGTCAAGCCCTGATAGTGCTTGCATACACACACACACACACACACACACACAGCGCTCGAAATTAAGGTGTCCCGTTGTCCCGAGGACAATAAATATAGCACCTGGTACACAAAGATACAATGTCTGGGACAATTCTGGGACAGTAAAGAAAATAACACACCCGGGACACAAAGATATGGTGTCTGGGACAATAGTATTACGTTTGTGTCATAGGGTATTCATTTATATTATACGATTTTAATTGTTAGATGTTCACATTCGAAAAACGGGATGCACACCGCTATGCGCTGTCACACACTTGACGTGCAAAAAGTCTGAGGTGAACACAACTCATTGCTCGACTGCTGTAGGTAGGTTGGCAATGTCAACTTTCTCTATTTCATTACTTTCAAACATGTAAAAAAGTGGAAAATTTAATATGAGTGTTATGTAGACTATAACTGTTGATTGTGATTTTATAAAAGTGTTATGAAAATGTTATACCATGATCATGAATGGTTATCGACTTCCAATGTTGCATGGAATGTATGCTAGCTGTCTATACTATACTACTGTAGTTAGCTAACTAGATAGATTAGCGAACAGTCCATATAAAGTACATTCGGAGCGTATACTGTATGTCCCATTCACTAGTGTTGCGTGAAGTTAGGGACATTTCTGGAAAGTGAATTTGTTAACCACAAATTCACCCAGCAACCAACTGCTCACGGGCGTTCCAGTATTCAACTAACATCAGTGTCTTTATTATTGGTCATATTGGTCAGAAAGCCCACCTAAACTTTGAATAAGTTCATGATGAGAAAAAGGAAGGGTGGCAGTGCCAGTGCAGACATACGAGAGTTTTTGGGCAGCCACAGAAAAGACGAAAAGTAAGTTGAGAGCAGTAACGTACAGTAAGTCTAATGTTACCAGTCAGATGATAGAAGTGTTCTTTGGTAGGTTACAAAAGACAAGTCAATGTTTCTTGATATAATAGTCACTTCAATTCAGATCAGAAATGGTTGGTAGGCTGCCGGAGCAAGAAACACCACTTGTTTCTTTCATGCTCTGGTGTGTTCAGAGTAACATTAACGAGAGAGAGGGAGAGAGAAGATGAGGATGGAGACCGGACAGGGTGTGAGGTGAGTGAGAGATTTGGTCCTCCCCCAGGGGTTAACTCCATGGTTACGGGCTTGGTGGAATATTCCTCCCATGAGTCCCATCCATCTCCTTCCCATTCACTTAATCTACCCAACACTGTAGTAAGCTAGCCAGATGGACAGCTTCTAGTGCTGCTAGTGCTGGCATAGAATCTCAATCGGATTACATTTTGTCGGTTCTAAATGTATTTCATTATTTCATTGTATATAATTAAAATGAATGCAAATTAATTGCAGAAACGTTCAATATTTTATATGTTTAATGACATCAGTAACAAGTTATAGCTAGTAAGCTAACGTTAGCTAGCAACAAAATCATGGTCACAAAATGTTGTTATCGAAACAGACAGGCTTATGTCCTAGATAGAATATCTAACGTTACACTTCACAGCTGAATAGTCTATTTGTGTTCATTTCTTATGTTTAAATTTCCTGGACGCATGTTAAATCTGTGTCTTTATTATTTGGCCACAACATTAGCAGAACTGAGTGCGAGTGAGTGAGTGAGTGAGTGAGTGAGTGAGTGAGTGAGTGAGTGAGTGAGTGAGTGAGTGAGTGAGTGAGTGAGTGAGTGAGTGAGAAATGAGTGTGACATCATTATTATCGTTTTAGGACAGTTCTGCATAATAGCCTACTGAGTGACTGCTCAAAGAGCAGGAAAGAGCAAATCCAGGATATGGGAACATAAACTTACATTAAGATACATTTTGTGGTGAATCAAACCATATTCATGAAGAAGCCTAGTGCATTTTTTTTTTTAAGTGATAGCTCTATATCACAAATCTAGGCCATAAGCCTACAGTAGGCCTACTGATATAATATTGCACTTTTTTCTTTTTACTGTTGAGGCGGGATAGTCGAAGCAAAGGTCAAATATTATTTGACATCCCTATTTGATAGATAGATTAATTGATAGGTAGATTGCTTTATTGATAGACAGACAGATGGATAAAACTAACACACCTTAATGATCCCCAGGAATGGACTAACAGCTATATTATATAGCTTAACACAAAACAATGTGCATTAAATACGTAATTATAAAAAAAACTTGTTATAAAAACCTATCAATAAAAAGACTAGCCAACATATTAATGAAAATGTGTGCCTCATGCACATACATAACTTGTTCAGTTGGGTCAAGAGGTAACCTATACTGTTACTATTATTGTAATATTGTAATATATATTATGCATTCGTTTTGCCTCAACTCAGTTTGGGACAATGGTTTTTAAGTCTGGGACAGTTGAAAGTAGAATCCGGGACAGTCGTGGGATACTGAGGAAAAAGTTAACCGAGAGCCCTGCACACACACACATACACACGCACACACAGGCACGCGCTCACGCACACACCCACGCATGCACACACACACACACACACACACAAACACCCCCCGTTTTACCTGAATGGTGAAACGAATGCACATTTAGGACATCTTTCTCCTCAACTAGGCAACACAAACACCATAATCCTGTATTACCTCGTATACATACTCAGACACACACACACACACACACACACACACACAAGCTAACACACAAACACAACATGCACCTCCCCGAAACGCCATTATTAATATTGCAGACAGCCATGAAAATGGAACCAGCGTAAATACCGTTGAGATTAGACATTCACAAACATGATTAATGGGCTCTGGCTGCACCAGCGTGTGCAGAATATTAACACTGCTATAGGCAGTAAAGGATACCTGGAACAGCCTCACAAACATGAACACACACATATATACACACACACACACACACGCAGTGACCTAGCTTTGCACAGGCACAGAGAATAGCTAGGACCAGTTTTGATCACTAGGGAGATGCAGGACACACCGACCACCATCAACAGCATGAACACATGTCATACTGTAGTTTCACGGTGGTTGACCTACAGTATGCCTACGGTTGAACCTTCCAGTGTGCGTGTGTTCCTCTATTGAACGTTGCTCCATTTCATTTTCTCTACATGAATACTACAAATGCTTTGTAAATGGCTTACAAAATATTGTTGTTATAAAGTGTTACCAATTGTTCTAAAGCTGCTCTATTGTAATGGTGCACACACACACACACACACACACACACACACACACACACACACACACACACACACACACACACACACAGGGCAGTTATGGCTCAGGAGGTAGAAGTGGGTCATCCAATGATCATAGGGTTGACGGTTCAAATCCCTGCTCCTCCTGTCCACATGTCGAAGTGTCCTTGGGCAAGACACTGAACTCCAAATTGCTCCCAATGATTAGGCTAGCACCTTGCATGGCAGCTGCCACCATTGGTGTGTGATTGTGTGTGTGAATGGGTGAATGAGAGGCCATTGTAAAGTGCTTTGGGAAAGAAGCGCTATATAGCCTAAGTGTAGTCCATTTACCAAATACACACACACACACACACACACACACACACACACACACTGAGACACACACACAAACACACACACACACACACATACACACACACACACACACACACACACACTGAGACACACACACAACTGATTTGGACTGATTTCAAATCTTAAAAGACGCTCTGGACGCTCACTAGATAACGTTAGCTAGCTTAACACTAAAAATCGTTAGCTTAGCTAGCTTGCACACGGTTTAGCTAGCTCACTTGCATTGTTAGCTACGGTTTTAACGTCAGGTCTGGGGTTGGTGTGCAAGCTAAGTGAATTGACATAGGCTTATTGGATTGATGCCAAAGCTAGAAAGATGGTTTGGTCGCTAACTAGCTTGCACACTGTTTAGCTAACGTTAGCTGGCTTGAATTGTTAGCCACGGTTATAACGTCAGGTCTTGTTGGTGTGCAAGCTAATGCTGTGAATTGAAATAGGCTACTGTTGGCTAAGTTGGATTTGAATTGAGAAGCGGTTTATCTAATTTCAATAACATCACAAAATATGTTGGTGATTAAAAGTGCCAAACCAGTACAGTACAGTCTATTAATACCCTGAATGTACAGTATTGCTCTCCTTAATGTAGAATGATGAAGTGACACAGAGAGAGAGAGGAGGCAGCAGACATGAGCAAGGGACCCAAGAGTTACAGGTAATGGAAATATCAGTCAGCTTAATGTGTAGGATAAACCACTAATACTTGTATTTGTGGGTTGTATTTGTATTTCCCACCCCTTCTTTACCGAGTAGTATAATGATTGTGTGTCCAAATCAGCTCAGTGTATTCATAGATAGATACATTTTATTGATCCCTAAGGGGAAATTCCTGCCCCAAAATTCGCTCTTCGCGCAAAAACATTTTCTCCACTCTCCAACTCTGCACCCTCACTTTCAACTATAACTAGGCTCCCATGCAAACACACACACACACACACACACACAAAGACCACACGGCTCTATATTCTCTACACTTAAAAAGCATCTGGTCGTTACTTAGCAACAGGTCCAGCACATCACATCTCAGACCCATGGACTGTAGATGTTATAACATGTTATGTCATTTTATCAGTTACAAAAACAGCTCCTTCCACAAACAACCACACATTAACTGTATTGTTCCACAGAGTTGGGCCCCCTCTTCCTAGTGCATGTCACTTCGGATGAACTTAAATGTTATATTTAGACTGAGTGCCATTGTTAACTTCACACAGAGAATGCAAGGCAAATTAATTAGACAATATCTATGTGTGCTAGCAGCTCTAAGAAAGCTTGTGTGCATGTGCACAGGTATGTGTGTGTGTACGTATGTGTACGTAGGCGTGCGCGTGTGCACGTGCATGCGGCCATGCATGTGTGCCTGCAGGCGTGTGCTCGTGCATGCGTGTGTGTGTGAGTGAGCATGTGTGTACGTACTGTACAGTATGTGTGTGTGTATGCGCGTGCATGTGTGCATGCAGGTGTGCATGCGTGCAGGCTTTTGTGCATGTGTGTGTGTGTGTGTGGGTTTGTATCTGTGTTCAGCTGGCATTATTGTGCAAGTCATTACCTCCCACACGTTAGAAAAACATCATTCAAGTATTCAGCTCAGTGTTTCCTGTGGAACTGATCTCTTGGTGTGGTGGTGTGTGAAAAAAAGAGTCTGATTTCAAAACCAAAGTGGGGGATCGGAGACCGCCCTTCTTCCTCCCTTGTTCCTCTCTCCTGTCCCTTTCCTTATCCTCTCTCCTCTCTAGCGCTCCTCTCAACAACCTCTCTCTCTTCTCTCTCACCTGTGCCTCCACTCTGTGCCTGTGCCACAGTCCTGTCCTCTCCTACCACAATCCCTGCCTCTGCCTAAAAAAAACAATTAACTGAATAGTAAAGATGGCCTAACTTATCTCATAAGGCTGGTAAAGTCATAGAGTTTAACATGTAATTAATTACATGTAACTGGACGGGATCACTTAATAAATCGTATGGTTTATAGACATATTTTAATCAGATGTATTGTAGGTTACCATTATAACAGCAGCTGTAGATTTTGTTAAAAAGGTAAGCTAGTCTAAACATGCCTTAATAATGCTTTTTCTGTTGATTGTCACTTTTTAGGTGGCTGGAGGAACATTAACACAAGCTAGTGTTAGTTTAGCCAGCCAAAAAGACGGTCGCACAATCCATCAGGCAGCGCTGCGCCTGACTCGCAGAACCTGAAGCTGAAGTTGCAGAACCTACTCGCGCTTGTGGTGTATGTCTCCTTGACAACGCTCGCTTGAAGGGCTGACAGACAGACAGACAGCAGCGCGTAGCTCAAATGGAGCAGGCTCTGCTTCGGCTCAAACTGTACTTTCAGATAACGTTACGTAACATTAGCAACACAAGGCCAATTTATCATATTCATTTTTTACTTGTCCGATCAGACAACTGCATGAGGCATTCCTCTTGGCCGAACAGAGTTTACTGGTCCCTGGGAAGCGGGCAAAACTGTTAGCCTACAGGTAGCTTGCCTTGTTGCTTAATCCCCCCGATGTGAATCATGTCTAGTCAGCAATAACCTAGCCTACCTGACTGGTCTCATCATTCTCCTCTCTCTTCCTCTTCAATAACCTAGCCTACCTGACTGATCTCATCATTCTCCTCTCCCTTCCTCTTCAAAAATCGTCATATGTCCATCTGGAAAATTGTATTGATATATTAGGTTATAGGATCCGCTAGTTGTCATCAGGGAAAAACCAAAGGCTTTACCAACGTGCTTGAGATGGGCAGGAGCTGTCGGCACGTCTAACTGTAGCTATAACGGCACTTAGATTACTAACATAAATGTATTTTAGCTTGCATGGCATTTTGAGGAGTAGACCTATAGGTGAGAGCACCAGTGTTTGGCCCAATTCAAACACTGGTTAACACTATTGTTGTATTTGAGCGTCAATAGCCTACCTATCTTTCGTTGTAACCTCATGCCGCTCACTGAAGAAAAAATCCCTTCACGCGCCGAGTCTTCCGATCACCTCAGAAAGGAGCAGCATGGAGCGGCACAGAGCGCGTGGCCTATAGGCTCTTAATAGAGTCTTATTGAAAATAAATAGTCCTAATGTGGGCGCGACAGTGGTTTTGAAAGTGCATTTAGGCAGAAATATTTAGAAAGTTTAGGATGATTAATTTAAGACATATATAGCCTAATTTTTTGTATTATTGTTTTTTGTATCAAATGTTTGGTTTGGCGGCAAGGATCTTGCCATGGCGGTGCGCCAAGGCAAAACCTTACCAGCGGAAACGCTGCAGCTACCAGCTGTCGTAGTGAGATCGACATCCCCCCCCCCTCCTCTCTCTCTCTCTCTCTCACACACACACACACACACACACACACACACACACACACACATACATACACAGACTAATTGAAACTAATATTGGTTGTGCAAACACATAGATGCTTGTGTCCGTGTGTTTTCCTGTTAGCATCTGCGATGCTGTGAGTGGATCCAGTCCTCCAGTCCTGTCCTCTCCTCCCTTCCTCAGTCTCACAGAAAACCAGTAGAGTGAGACACCACAGGGTTGCCATGACATTAAGACAGTTTGACTTTAGCATGATCACCTCTTAATCACTTGTTTAGAAAGAAGATGCACTTGTGAGTTCTGGTGAGTAGTGGGACACCGACTTCCTACGTTAAATGCAATTATTGTAAGTTTCTTTGGATAAAAGTGTCTGCTAAAGGACTGTAATGTACTTAATGATGTCTTTCACAGAAATTGTGAGGATTGGTTATGCAGTGTTTATAAGATAAATACAGTAGCACAACAAAATGTGACAAATTGTGACCTGCAATTCTGTATTACCTCAACGATAACGAGAATTTAGAGTAACCGTGAGAGACGTTCTAGTTTGGTTTATGTTGTTTGATAGACTATAACGTTGAAAACAGATATAGAACAAGCAAAAGAGATGTAAGAAATACTGAAGTTCATACCCCTCGCTGTACTATGCATATCCAACTCCAATACCTGTCATGCTGCTAGCTGATACCCTTATCCCTCCCATTCCCTGCCTCTCTCCCAGACTGAGATCTACTCTGGCCTGCATTATACGACCTGTGTGTGTGTGCGTGTGTGTGTGTGTGTGTGTGTGTGTGTGTGCGTGCGTGCGTGCGTGTGAGCCTAA
>NC_140251.1:4973337-4978337 GCF_949987555.1 Borostomias antarcticus | reverse complement strand
CTTCTACCCTCCTACCCTCCTACCCTCCTACCCTTCTACCCTCCTACCCTTCTAACATCCTACCCTTTTAACCTCCTACCCTTTTAACCTTCTACCCTCCTACCCTTCTAACCTCCTACCCTTCTAACCTCCTACCCTTCTAACCTCCTACCCTCCTAACCACCTACCCTCCGACCTACCCTCCTACTCTCCTACCCTCCTACCCTCCTACCCTTCTACCCTTCTAACCTCCTACCCTTCTAACCTCCTACCCTCCTAACCTCCTACCCTCCTACCCTCCTAACCTCCTACCCTCCTAACCACCTAACCACCTACCCTCCTAACCTCCTATCCTCTTACCCTCCTACCCTCCTAACCTCCTACCCTCCCTCGTTCCCTGACCTTTCTTATACCACGTATGTGACAGTGTTGTGTCAAACAGCTTGACTATAAATTGATGAAGCCACCTCTTGTGTGCGTGTGTATGTGTTTGTGTGTGTGTGTGTGCGTGTGTGTGGTCCTGTTTCATAAAGACGCAGCCCTGCTCTCTCACTATTACAGGGGATTGAACTGAGGTTTAATAAATCGTGCAGGGCTCCAGATCTAATAACAGCTCCACTCTGGTTATTGGAATCCCCCCACCCCCCCTCCACACACACACACACACACACACATACAGACGCTTTGGAATGTACAGTATAGACTCAAATGCACATTAACATTTAAATTCTGTAGAAAACCCGTGCTCAGCCCACACACAGAGTGGCATTACACACACACACACACACACACACACACACACATGTGGCACACAGGTGTACTGTGTCCTAGTCTTCCTGGTAAATTGTTCTGTTCTCTCTGAGTGTGAGTGCGGTAGTGGCACACAGCCATCAGGCTCTCAGGTCTGTTTCATCCTCTGTTGCCTGAGAGAGAGAGAGAGAGAGAGAGAGTGTGTGTGTGTGTGTGTGTGTGTGTGTGTGTGTGTGTGTGTGTGTGGTTGGAGGGAGGGAGGGAGGGGTGGGATAGAGACAGAGAGGAAGAGAGGGAATATTTATGTGAATGACTCAGCTCTAAGCAGTAAGGCAAAGCTGAGTTGGAATTAAAATGAGCTCAACCAGTCGTCACACACACACACACACACACACACACACACACACGCACAAACACACACTTACAGACTATGCTGCGGGGGTACAGTGAAGCCAGTAGGGCAGGGTGTGTAAATAGTAGGGCAGGGTGTGTTAATAGTAGGACAGGTAGGACAGGGTGTGTTAATAGGGTGTGTTAATAGTAGTTAATAGTTGTAGTAGGGCAGGGTGTGTTAATAGTAGTTAATAGTTGTAGTAGGGCAGGGTGAATTTGAGTATAAATAGCTCCCCATCTTCACTGAGGCTATTTTCGGAACCGGAGTCGTGACTCTACCAAAGGCAAACTCAGCACGACACATAACAGAGAGAGACACACACAGACACACACACACACGCGCGCGCACACACACACACACACACACACACACACACACACACACACACACACACACACACACACACACATTACAATATTCTGCCCCACATTAGATTGCTGCTCAATATTGCAGACACTGTACACACAGAATCACAAGCATACAACTGTAGGCTATTAAATATCTGAATATTAATACCACATACCTCCGCCCACGATGCATGTGGCACAGCTCAAATCAGGTTTTCATTTTGTTTTTGATAAGCAGTTGAAACTTGGAAGTTCCCGGAGGGGGGGTTATTCAAGTTCAACTACCACAGCCTGTGCAGGAGAAGCCCGCATCAAGGCCAGACAAATGATTTATGGGTAAATACTTCCCATGGCTAAATCAAACATGATGCATGTTGTCAGTACAGCTGTTGAATGGCAGCGGAGTGGGCTTTTCTAGTTCTCCACTGCTCTGAAACTACTCAAGCACAAGATCTTGATTGTAGATGGGAGTCATACAGCCCTGCTACTCCAACAAGTGTGAACAGTACACACCATTACTAAATGCATGAGCTATTGTTTCCTATCAAATCAATCAATTTAATGGTCATACATTTTATTTTCATCCATCTGAGTTTGTCTGTGGCCCCGCTCCTGAGCCAAAGCCAAAACAATGAATGGAAGTGAAGGGGCAGCCGTGTTAGCGAGGCTCTGTGGCGCCCCCCTCGGGTCGCAGCCGGCGGGGGGCGGTTCGGTCCACTCCGGGCTCTACGCATGCACAACCCAGTCCAAACCCTGTATCTTTTGCGCCCCCACACGGGGAGCTGGCTTCACTCAAAGTTTTGTTTTAACTTGTGGATCCGCCCCGTGATTTCGGATACACTACAAAATGATGGTTGTCTTCCTTGGCCCTGGCTACACCCCTCCACCGAGTTTCATGAAACCTGCTAACTAACAAACTAGCAATCCCACACGCCCGACCGAAAATATTACGCCACGCCGGCCCTCACCGGCCCACTTGAGGACCGGCCCATCGGGATTCGCCCCGAACGTCTCGATGGCCAGTCCGCCATTGCTCAATGTCCAGAGCTCTGGGCGGAGTTACTGAATACCAACTTCTTCTTCGTACTACAACATCTTTGGAGCTGCACTCTTTCTCTTGTGCTCTCTCTCTCTCTCTCTCTCTCTCTCTCGCTCTTTCTCTCGCTATGTCTATCCTCTCAATTTGAAGTCTTTATTAGGATATCATTAGTCCTTACCACTGTCTGCCACTATGAAATGCTATACAACAATACTTGTCTAGGAGGCCGTCACAGAGTCCATTGTTGTCGGGGGAAACGACTTCCCGTGGCCTCGGAGGCCTTGTTCAACGTTGCACATTTATGTTGCGTGCGTGTGCGCATGCATGCTCGCGTGTGTTGCGCGCGTGCTTGCTTCTGTTTCATGCCCTAGCGATTGAAAGGCCCTATACTAACGTAGCTCCATAGTGCTAGTACCGTGAGGCTAGCTGGCCGTGCCCCCTGCTCTATGTGTCGTGTGTCACCTGCTGTTTGGAGGTAGAGTCCATGATGAACCGAGGGGACCCGGAGGCCCGGAGGGGTGTGGAGAGAGGCGCTACAGAGCCACGGTAACAGCGGGGCAGGATGTCCCGTTCCTGCTGAGGCGTTGATTGCGGGATGTCCAGTAGAGAGTGTGACCTCTGGCCGTTCCTGTTAGACAGACGGGCGACGCCGCGGTCAGACACACTTCAGGCGACCTTCATCTCCTCTCTGGCCTCGGCTCGTTTTGTCTGCTCCCCCCCTCAAACCCGTCGTGTTCCTCGTCCCCTATTCTTGTTTAGATCCACCATCCCTCTCCTCTCCTCCTCTCTGTCTCTCTTTCATCCCTCTGTCTCTGTCCGTAGTGCCAGCTTATAGTACATCCCTCACTCTGGCTTGGGCCACACACACACACCCACACACACACACACACACACACACACACACACACACACACACACACACACACACACTACTTTGGTTCCTTCCTGCCACTTGGCCACTGAGAGCCAACATCTGTTTCCCAGGGACTGTTGTCATGCCAACATTGCCTTGGCAAGCACCAGTGCAGCGTGGTAGTGTGTAGGGAGGACTTGCTAACACAGAGCTGGGTGTGAATGAATGAATGAATGAATGAATGAATGAATGAATGAATGAATGAATGAATGAATGAATGAATGAATGAATGAATGAATGAATGAATGAATTGTGTTCGTGTCTGGTCGCTCAAACATGGCCCATCCCTTATGGGATTATTCAGCCACATTTTTTGAAAAAGCATTTTTCTAGTGCCATCATGCTGACACAAAATCAAACCAAAAGATATTGTTCACACACATATGCCATTTTAAACAGACAGTACGTTCGTAATTTAGGTCTGTGACAGACTTCATTTATTCTTCATCATGGCCACCTTCTGTGTGTGGCTGCTGAGATGCCGACGATAATTCTGACACCCATTCATTACATTACATTACATTTAGCAGACACTTTTATCCAAAGTGACTTACAATAATTGCATTTAACGTAGATAGTCAGTGTAAGTTAAAAAGGAGGATCGTGGTATTACTTCTTGAAGGGGTGAGTTTTGAGCCTGCAGCGAAAGATGGGCAGTGGGCATCACTGATATCAGTGGGCAGTTCGTTCCACCACTGCGGGGCCAGGACAGAGAATAGCTGTGACCATGTCCATCAACCGCAGGGGCCTCGGAGTGACGGTGCAACCAGTCGCCCCGAGGTAGCAGAGTGTAGTGGTCAGGAGGGGGTGTAGGGCTTGACCATTCACCTCCGATTGAGAGATTCCATATAAAGATTTTACTCACCGTTCTGTTAATTGGTAGATCAAGTATTTGATTCCATTCACTTGCCTTCAACCTGTCCTCACCTGGTTCCCACCCCATACCCCACACCCCATACCCCACACCCTATAACCTACGCCCCATACCCCATGCCCAATACCCAATACCCAATACCCAATACCCCATGCCCCATACCCCATACCCCATACCCCATACCCCATACCCCACACCCCATACCCCACACCCTATAACCTACGCCCCATACCCCATGCCCAATACCCAATACCCAATACCCAATACCCAATACCCCATGCCCCATACCCCATACCCCATACCCCATACCCCACACCCCATACCCCATGCCCCACACCCAATACCCAAACCCCACACCCAACACCCCATACCCCACGCCCCATACCCCACACCCTATAACCTACGCCCCATACCCCATGCCCAATACCCAATACCCAATACCCCATGCCCCATACCCCATGCCCCACACCCAATACCCAAACCCCACACCCCACGCCCCATGCCCCATACCCCATGCCCCATGCCCCACACCCAATACCCAAACCCCACACCCCACGCCCCATGCCCCATACCCCATGCCCCATGCCCCACACCCAATACCCAAACCCCATGCCCCATACCCCATGCCCCACACCCCATGCCGCATACCCCACGCCCCACACATCACGTCCCAGAGCCCAGTGCTCAGCTTGACTTCCCTACAT
>NC_140251.1:4953337-4970837 GCF_949987555.1 Borostomias antarcticus | reverse complement strand
CACATACACACACATACACACATAAACACACTCACAAACACACACATACAACACACATACCTACTGTATGCACACACCCACTCACACAAATGCACACACACATGCAAAACACACACACGACCTACATACACACACACACACCTTGTCCATGGTGATGAATTCTCCAGTGACGTTAAAGGTGCTGTCCATGGTACTGACTTATCCAGTGAAGTTAACGGTGCTGTCCATGGTACTGAATTCTCCAGTGAAGTTGAGGGTGCTGTCCATGGTGCTGAATTCTCCAGTGACGTTAAAGGTGCTGTCCATGGTACTGACTTATCCAGTGAAGTTAACGGCGCTGTCCATGGTACTGACTTATCCAGTGAAGTTAACGGCGCTGTCCATGGGACTGAATTCTCCAGTGACGTTAAAGGTGCTGTCCATGGTACTGAATTCTCCAGTGACGTTAAAGGTGCTGTCCATGGTACTGAATTCTCCAGTGACGTTAAAGGTGCTGTCCATGGTACTGAATTCTCCAGTGACGTTAACGGTGCTGTCCATGGTACTGAATTCTCCAAGTTGAGGGCGCTGTCCATGGAACTGATGCAGCCCCTGCAGCATTATATGTTCCAGATTTATACACATTGCGATTCTGGAAAAAAACAGAGGGGACGCTTGAAAATATTTTTAATGTAGGACCTAAAAATAATACACACTTATAAATGTATATAAAACGCACACATTTCATAATATCATGGGCTGTGCCCATACAGTTTTCAGTGGCTTTTATTTTTCTCGCATTCCTCCAGTGCTGCACTGTTGTCAATGCTGTTTTCTATTGCCTCCATCTCCCTCATCTGAACAATTTCCACTGAGTGACCCATGCCTGCTGATCTGAATCTGGTCATTAAGTTTTGGGGGATTTTCCAAATTCCACCGAGCAGCCTCTCTGATTCAGTATTTCCCCGACACACAGCACAGTGCTCCCCTCCACCTAAGACCGCTGTTGTGCTGAATTCCGACTCCCCGGCAAGACTCCCTTCGCATGAACACAGAAATCAGATTGCGAGGTCGGAAATAACCACTGGCCAAATATAACAGCAACTATTCTGAAATGTTCCGTTTTTACATCAGTTGTAGATAAGAAGTGGGTTTATACAGTCTGTCTGTGGTTAGAGGAGTGGAGCAAAGAGAAGTAAAGACTGTCTAGGCCTTCCTTCCCTTACTGCTTTCTAGGGTCGGCTACCATCCTAAAATGTGAGGGGGATAAATAATATAGAATACATGAATGTAAATTATTATGTATTATATCTCCTAGCTTATTACCGTAGATCTCATAGCATAGACAGGCTATAGTTGCCCATCACTAGTGCCATTCTGGGGTTCGCATTGCAATGTCTTAATGTAAAATATATTGCTTTTTTGTAAAAAAGTTGCTCCTCTTGTGGTTGGTCTTTGCTGAGTGGTAGAAACTGTATAAACACTGCTTTTGGGGAACATGCAAAGGGGAGCCGGATTCTGCCAGAATGTTTAAAGTCCAGGTTATGTTTAAAGTCCAGGTTCTGTTTAAGCACTTTCAGCATGTTGATCGATTTTGAAGGAATTGCGCCATCTGGGGGTGGTTTTTAGAAATCCATGTACTGTATTTAATTCAGTACTAGAATGACCGTAGTCGAGCAGAAGGAGGGATGGAACGTAATGATCAGAGAGAGGGATGAATGAATGGCAGAGACATGGAAACCCCCATCCCCCCAGAAAATCATACCCTAGACTTACGTAAGGCTGATGTAACAGTTACTGAATGTACTGCACACACACACATACACACACACACACACACACACACACACACACACACATACACATGCAAGCACGCACACACACCCCCACACACACACACACACACACACACACACACACACACACGCACATACACACACAAACGTGTATAAACACTACACTACACTATTTGGAGGCACCTTTAGCACCATGATAAATCTACCATCTGTGTGGGAGTGACTGTAGAATGGAGGCCATTAGAAGACAGGGAGACAGAGCCTGAGTCAGTGGTGAAGGACGTCTCCGCGCTTCCTTATAAACACTTAGTTAACAGCTGGCGAGTTGTTGGCGAGTTGTTGGCAGAATACAGGTTTTATGAGCTTCTAACATCCCACCATGGCTGTGTTAACGACGTGCAACAATAAAACCTGCAAAGTACCGCAAGCAATGCTGCATCTGGACACGGGCGTGTGTGTGTGTGTGTGTGTGTGTGTGTGCATATGTGTCTGTCTGTGTGTGCATGTGTATTTGTGTGTGTGTGTGTGTGTGTGTGTGTGTGTGTGTGTGTGTGTGTGTGTGTGTGTGTGTGTGTGTGTGAGAGAGAGAGTGGTTTGTGGTAGGGGCCAGCTTCTTGATCAACGTCTGCTCTCGGAGGTATACAGCCTGTTTGTCATCTCTCTCTTCATCCCTCTCTCTTGGCCTGGAGGGGGGTTGGGGAGGGGCATCTTTTTTAGGGGTGGGGGGGTCTAAATACCTCATTTAAATGCATTGTCGGAAAAGATAGGAGGAGGCGGCAGACAGAGAGATAGAGGGAGACGGATGGGGACGACACACTAAAGGACAGGCTAGCAGAAATGGCAGTGTGTGTGTGTTTGTGTGTGTGTGTGTGTGTGTGTGTGTGTGTCTGTGTGTGTGTGTGTGTGTGTGTGTGTGTGTGTGTGTGTGTGTGTGTGTGTGTTGCTGAGATGGGGCTGATATTGAAACAGTGCTCCTCTTTCTCATGAATCCTGAACAACTCAAAAACCTCAGATAACCATTTCCCCCGACACAAAACGTATCCTCCCATCTCCCTCCCCCCTCCATCCCCTCCCTCCCTCCTCTTCCCTACCTCCCTCCGTCCCTCTCTACTTCCCTCCCTCCTCCTCCTCCCTCCTCCTCCATCCCTCCCTCCCTCTCTCCTTCCCTCCCTCCCTCGCTCCTCCTCCCTCCCTCTCTCCTTCCCTCCCTCCCTCCTCATCCCTTCTCCTCCCTCCCTCCCTCCCTCTCTCCTTCCCTCCCTCCCTCCCTCCCTCTCTCCTTACCTTAACACACAGTTAGGGAAATATGTCGGAGTAAGACAGACCTGACTACAATTAACTAACCCAAACAATACTGAACTCTGCCGTGCATACTGTATGTATGTGTGTGTGTGTGTGTGTATGTGTTCAGGCAGCTGTACTGACATTGGCCGGGTTTCCCGATAAAGAACCTTCTTAAGGAGTTAAGACTCCAAAGAACTCCAAAGAAGAGGTCGCTAAGACAGACTCTTAAGAAGAGAGTGTTTCCCGAACGTCTTCTTTGAGTTCTTCTTAAGGTCCATCTTAGCGCCGCGCTTAAGAAGCTCCTTTACAGGAGCTGTCCACCACCTCGGTACTGAAAACAAAACAATCGATGCCAGGCTAATCGATTGTTCCACGTAATTGACTGCTCCCAAATGAAATGTTGATGTAACAAGTGGCGTCCTACTTACCTCAATCAATAAAATCATGCTAAAAGTGAACCGAACGCGATTATAATACTAATTGCGAACTGAATCCACACATCTCCCATTGCCCTGCTGTTCTGCCTACCTATTCTATGTAGGATAACGTTATGTCCCATTCATTTGCAATGTGCTTGTAATGTGCTAAACAAATTAAATAGCATTGGTTGCATTGCCCATTACAAATATGAAACACCAGCGACAGGCCTACAGTAGTTCCCCCACTAAAGTGTCATTACGCACGCAGAAGAATGTCTGAAAACATCAACTGACGCAACTAATGTCCAATAATTTGGATAAAAATCTGAAAAATAAGTCTATGAAAACATATAATGAAATATAACATTACATGATGCCGTGACCCCAACAAACATAATGGGGAAAATAGATATGCAAAGAGAGCAGGAGTTGAAGCCATGCCCACTAATATGAACAGCTCACCTACTGTATGAACGGGACAATGAGACCCTGTGACAGGTAGGCTAGAAATAATAGGCCACAAAAGACACATTCAAGATGGCACAACAAACTGCATGTAGCCTATAAACAACAAAAATGGCCCAACTGATAAGAGTATGAATACATCAAATCAAATCTAACTTTATTTGTATAGCACTTTCCATACACAGAGGAACACAATGCACACAGAGCAATGGGAGGGTGGGCATAGGTCCCACCCCTACATATTCCAGAGGGAAGCAAAAAAACAGTTTTACCCGGGGGCCAGAAAAGTGAGCTGTAAAAATTCTTCCCTGACCTCCCTCAATGAGACGATCAAGCAAGCTCCTAGAAAATGTTTGTCTATTGGCTAAGAACATATACAGAGCAGTAAACATGGGCTAGATACTTCATAAGAGAGACATGACTAACAGGAGAGTACACAAATAGTTACAGAGACGTTGCTTACATGGTAGGCCATTATGTGTTAGCTATCACTGTAGTCTCTAATATGATATTTTAGTGAATAATATAACAAAGCACAGTAAGCAGAACAGAATGCCGCAAGGCAGAGGTGGGGAAACAGAAAGCAGAGAGCCAAAGGTGTAGGGTTGGCTGGACAGGGACAGCTGACGACACAGAGTGGGAAGGAGCTAGTCACGAGGAGGCAGGGGGCCTTTCCAAGAGCCATAGGGGTGGACCTTTGGCCGAGGACAAGGTGTGGGGGGTGGCCTGCTACAGGGTGGCCTGCAGGAGACAGGGGGAGTCCACAGGACCTGTTTAGAGTATAAGAGGGAGAGACACTAGGGAGGAGGACAGGGTTAGTGTCTGTACTGGACATCCACAGCAGACACGGGGGTATCTATCAGACTTAGGGTGGTCTGCGGGTGACAGTGGGGCATCCACTGGACCTGGTTAGAAGGTAGGAGGGAGAGAGAGGCACTAGGGAGAGGGGAGGCAGAAAAGGGTTAGTAGCACTCATACAAGCAACACAGATATTAAAACAGAACATGCCAGTTGCAGGGCAACCAGCATCTGTATTCACATCTAAATACACACACAGTGCATAACAGGATATGCACCAATGTATACAAAGGATTCACAGGCAGGCTACATGGCCAACCCGTGGTGGCCTGCAACCCAATGCACCAATTCCCCGTTGCTTGTGTGTGTGTGATGACAAACAACAGGTCACAAGTGACAATCACATCTAATCACGCACAGCTATTGGTTGATGCAGACTATGGTGTATGATGATCTGGGGGTAGTTGCACACATTTGATGGGGATGAACTACTGTATCTCATACATGTATGTGTATGCAGATGTGGGATGGTTGCAGAATAATCATGGTCATGATTTTAAACTTTATGTATTTCAGACATGGACTGCAGCTCAAATTGCTTTATATATAAAGCCTGGTAAAGTAGGAGGCAGTAGGCCTTCATCAAATAGCAAGAAAAACTACAGAGCAGCATGAAAATTACAATTTAAGTGACCTTGGGTTCTGTGAAAGGTTCTATATAAATCCATATCATTCTTATTAGAAAAGGAATTCATTCTGATTAGAGGGAGTTATAGCCTACAGTAAAACATTTAAAACATATCTAACCATATTACATAGAGGAGAGATTTTCAAGTTTTCTCCAATTTTAAACACTAAATGGTGCATGAAGAAAGGAAAAAGGGGAAAACACAATAAGACGAACAGTGCGCATTGGATAAATATCTCCTTTGCCTGACACAGCTGGATCTGCGAGCGTTTGGAGTGTTAAGAGGAGTGTTAAGAACGCCCCAGACCCTTCTTACAAATCCTCCTTACGAAGATCGTCTTTGGCTAAGAAGCATTTCGGGAAACGCGTTTGCTTCTTTCGGGAGCCGTAAGAAGACTCAAAGAGCTTCTTAGCGCTAAGAAGTGTTTCGGGAAACGTGGCCATTCTCTCTCCATGTCTCTATACATCACCCCAGGGTCTTAGAACTGCCATTCTTCTTGATCTATCCTGCTCTCACCTCCCTCTCCTCTCCCTCCCTCCCTCCCTCCCTCCCTCCCTCCCTCCCTCCCTCCCTCCCTCCCTCCCTCCCTCCCTCCCTCCCTCCCTCCCTCCCCTCTCCCTCCCTCCCTCCCTCCCTCCCTCCCTTCCTTCCTCCCTCCCTCCCTCCCTCCCTCCCTCCCTCTCCTCTCCCTCCCTCCCTCCCTCCCTCACCCCTTTCCACCTCCTCTCCTCTCCTCCCCCTCTCGCCTCCTCCCTCCCCAGGTTCAGAGAGGGACAGACAAATTGAATTTTAGAGGAGGAGAGACAGGATTAAAGTGATAGAGAGAGAGAGAGGACAGAGGGAGGTAGAGGGTGTAGTTTAGGCCAGGGTCAAATGAATCTCTCAGTCAGTAACAGCCTGGGCCAACGGTCCATCCTCAGGTACGACACAGACGGGGGGCGGGGCCTGATGGAGAAAACCAGGGTGAAAAAGAAAAGGATATTGATTGAATTCGTCAAGGTTCCACTGAGCGATGCGGTAGTGAAATGCTGCTGGCTGTGTGTGTGTGTGTGTGTGTGTGTGTGTGTGTGTGTGTGTGTGTGTGTGTGTGTGTGTGTGTGTGTGTGTGTGTGTGGTGATGGGAAGAATGTTGGTGTTCTTCGTTGATACGTTGATATAGTTCATTCTTTGGTTCAACTGTGTGATTTAGAACTGACAAGAAATGTGTCTGTAGTGAAGCAGTTACGTGTCAAACGTATTCCATGTAGCACCATATGCTGACACGCACGCACACACACACACACACACACACACACACACACACACACAGATGCATGGTTCACAGGGTGGATTTACCGTGGTAATGGAGGGAGCAATGATGTGTTTCTGTGTGCTTCTCTCCCTGTTCTAATGACGCCAGGTCACTGCCACAGGCAACACATGCATTCTAGCACAATTACTGCTGCTGGTGCCACACACGCACGCACACACACACACACACACACACACACACACACCTACATGCATACACACACACGCACGCACACACACACATGCACGCTTATAAGAGTTAAGCAATGCTTGAGATCGTACAATGGTCTGGTACTTCTGGAATCTTTGGCAATTATTTCCTTACCGACGGCGCTGCGTCGTTGAATGACTCACCGTAGTCATCTATGAATCACCACGGGCCAGCCCACACCAGGCTATTATTAGCCTTCCCATTAAGAAGTTTGGGGCAGTCCCCCCCACGCCTCCCTCCCCTCCCGAAACGTTACTCTCCTGGAATGCTAATGTGAGAGGTGATGCAGCAACACAGAGATGGGGAGGGCAGCCAGAAGAGAGAGAGAGAGAGAGAGAGAGAGAGGGAGAGAGAGAGAGGGAGAGAGAGGGAGAGAGAGAGAGAGAGACCTCATTCAATACCCCACACCTCATTCAATATCATTTCATATCTAAGCAATACTCAAATCTACTGCTCCCAACACAATCATACAAACACGCGCGCTCACACACACACACACACACACACACACACACACACACACACACACACACACACACACACACACACACACACACACACACACACACACACACAGACAGGAAGTATAGCCAGTTGACAGGAGGTTGGCAGTAAATGCAATGACACTGACTGCCCCGAGGCTGCATCATGCATTTCTCTCCCTCTCCTCTCCTCTCCTCTCCTCTCCTCTCCTCTCCTCTCCTCTCCTCTCCTCTCCTCTCCTCTCCTCTCCTCTCCTCTCCTCTCCTCTCCTCTCCTCTCCTCTCTCTCTCACAGGCACACACACACACACACACACACATACTGTACACACACACACGCACACACACACACACACACACGCACACACACATACCATACTCATCCAATTGCAATTTTTTAGGTTTTGACCCTAGAGCAGGGAAATGATTGGATCACACACTAACATGATTCATACAGTATGAATTATTCTACTGTGTTAACAAGGTCTCTCTCTCTCTCTCTCTCTCTTTCTCTCTCTCCCTCTCTCTCTCCCTCTCGCTTCAATACTGTAATTTGGATCAACAAGCAGGCTCAGTTTATATTCGTCCCAGTGGTTCAACAACATAGTTTGGCCTCTAGGCTGTGCGACAGATTTTTTTGTCATGAATATCGATCAAGGTTTACAAATGTTGAGTGACCAACGCCCACCATCTAGATCCACAGTTTAATTTGAAAAGAAACCCAAAGTGGCGGTATCTCTCTGGATCGTATCTCTATAGTGGTATCTCTCTAGATAGGCTGAAACAGTCGAGCGTGAAGATGCCTTTCCCATTCTGGTAGCTCACATGGCCGTCAACAAAGATCAGCTCGCAGCCTCGCTGATGTGTGTAAGAATATGTTGCTCCAATAATTATTCTCTGACACAGAATATCGATCCTCTAGGTCAGTGGTGATTGTTCTTCGCCTGTGATAGCTGTTTATTGGTTATCTGTGCAGGGCTGAACGAATATGCAAATGCTGAAGCCGTAATGAGGTACATGCTCATGCACGCGCACGCACGCACGCACATACATACACGCACATACACACACACACATACACACACGCACATACACACACAGACACACACACACACACGCACACACACACGCACGCATTCCAGTCTTTATGGTACATATGAGTGCAGAGTCAGCAGATAGCATAGCCAACTAATCCATCTTATTAGAGAGGCAGAGTGAAGGAGTGAAAGAGAAAGAGAAAGAGAGAGAGTGAGTGAGTGAGTGAGGGAGGGAGGGAGGGAGGGAGGGAGGGAGGGAGGGAGGGAGGGAGGGAGGGAGGGAGGGAGGAGTGAGGGAGGGAGGGAGGGAGGGGTGAGTGAGTGAGTGAGTGAGTGAGTGAGTGAGTGAGTGAGTGAGTGAGTGAGGGAGGAAGGGAGGGAGGGAGGGAGGGGTGAGTGAGTGAGTGAGTGAGTGAGTGAGTGAGTGAGTGAGTGAGTGAGTGAGTGAGTGAGTGAGTGAGGGAGGGAGGGAGGGAGGGAGGGAGGGAGGGAGGGAGGGGTGAGTGAGTGAGTGAGTGAGTGAGTGAGTGAGTGAGTGAGTGAGTGAGTTTATCGTTCATTATCTGCCACACATGGCAGCAGCTCCTCTTCCTGGGTTAGAACATTTGCTGCATAAAGAAACAGCATACAGTATTAGCATCCATCCTAATAATATCTATACAACACATTCACTTACAAAAACAATATTAGACATTCACTTACAAAAACAATATTACACATTAACTTACAAAAACAATATTACACATGAAATTGCAAAAACAATATTACACATGAACTTACAAAAACAACATTATACATTAACTTTCAAAAACACATTATGCAAGTTGTATACTAACCTACATAAAACAACAACCCTAATCCCCCCCCCCCCCCCCCCCCCATTCAACCCGCTGCTCAGAACCACCCACAACCCCCACAAACGTTACACTGATAGCAATACTACTAACACAAATTCCTATCTTAGAATCTAGTACAAAATCCTAACATAATTTAAACTAATAAGATTTGGAACAGGATACCATAACAAACAAAAACCAACTACTTGGGAAATAACCAGCAGTTTGTTATTTTCACCAACAATTAATGAACATGTCTGAACTCGGCCCACTACTTGGGCTTACAGTTTTGCTGATTCAGTGTTATTGACTCGTGATTCAATTGGGGCCTTGCTCCCTTTAACCCTGAGAAACAACATTATCGCCGTACATGCCATATGTGCATACAGTACTGTGTGTTTGTGTGCGTGTGTGTTGTGTGTGTGTGTGTGTATGTGTGTGTGTGTGTTTTGTGCATGTGTGTGTGTACGTGCGTGCGTGCGTGCATGTAGGTGTGTGTGCGCGTACTGCTGAGTGATGGCCACTATCTTAACTTTTCATCAGAAGTCAGTCAGGTGTGCTAAGCCACAACACTGAGACACAAACAACACATACACGCACACACACGCACGCACAGACACACACACACACACCCCTCACCACAAACGACTGATCCATATCAAATCATAATAGATGGCAGTCCTATTTCAACAGTGAATCAAAGCTGAAGGAGGCCCACCGTCGAGCAAAGACAAATCACTTTTGACAAGGAGCACACTGGGTGATGGACCACAGACACACACACACACACACACCAGATTGGGTGACTGAACTCCTCTCCATAAACAGCCAAGTCCATTTCACAGTGTCATGGCTCCACACGCCATGGTGCTACTGCTGCAACAAAGATAGATAAACAGGTGTGTTGACCTGTGTTGAGGTAGATAAACAGGTGTGTTTACCTGGAGTGTTGAGGTAGATAAACAGGTGTGTTTACCTGGAGTGTTCAGGCCATGTGGTTGGTTAATATTCTATATAGGTTAATATCCTAGTGTTTCTAAATTTGCTTTCTCTGTTTTTATAATTTGTATTCTATTTTACACTATCTTTAATTTTTTATTATTTTACTTTGATTTGATTGCTTCTTTTCAATCTGGTCTCACTGTTTTTATGATTTATGTTTTTATCAATTTATTTTTATGGACTTTGTGCTACATGCATTTGTATGAATGGTGCTATTGACATTGACATGTATCTGTACACTGCAGGTGGGGACTTACTACATTAGCCTAATTACCTTATCTCTGTACAATCAAGGGTGTGACTTTTAGCCACACAAACGTGCATACAAATAAATACACACACACAATATGCAAACACACAGATACACACCCTCACATGGTTTGTCCTCTAAAAGGAGAGCAGGTTAAATAGTTGAGCTTATCAGACTTTTACCCCTTCCCCTGTGTGTGTGTGTGTGTGTGTGTGTGTGTGTGTGTGTGTGTGTGTGTGTGTGTGTGTGTGTGTGTGTGTGTGTGTGTGTGTGTGTGTGTTTGTGTGTGTGTGTGTGTGTGTTTGTGTGTGTGTGTGTGTGGAGCGTATGTAGATTTTGTGCAGTAGTTTCTCTTGTTGTCTAGTTCTGACTGAAGCATCCCAACTCTTCTCCTCTGAGCTCTAAGAGAGAGAGAGAGAGAGAGAGAGAGAGAGAGATGACGTATTCACAGGCGTTCTCTGCCTCAGCTACTTAGTCTACGCACAACTAGACTGTCTGGCTGCCTCTGTGTCCCCACACACACCAGTCAAGTTCTGGAACAAGATGGGAGGCAACTAAGAAGAAACCAAGACAGAGGACAAATCGATGTACAATAGCAGTTATCATACCTTTTTTATAGCGAGCACCGTGGAGAGAGACAGAGATCGGGGGAGTAGAGAGAGAGAGAGAGAGAGAGAGACAGAGAGAGAGAGAGAGAGAGAGAGAGAGAGAGAGAGAGAGAGAGAGAGAGAGAGAGAGGCTGACATTACAGTATATCCAGGAGGAATCATCTCCGTTCAGACCATGTCCATGATGGAGACAGACGGTTGAAGGTTGGGAGTGTGTCTATGGGAGGTTTGGAATGGGGCTATTCTGGCTAGCCGCCAGCCAGGCTCCCCGGACCTCTACCAGGGTCTGACTGCTACCATGGGTCCGAGTTGAGGATGAGAGAGAGGTGGCCAGCGGGATTGCCAGGCGGTTGGTCTCCATGCTGGAGCAGTAGGGTCAGCAGAGCCAGTTAGCCAGGGGCAGTGGAAGCTGTGAGGATCCAGGGGTAATTGGAGGGGTTAGATAGAGATGGACTGTTCTTTTGTGCTCTGCGACAGGTCAAGCAGTGTAGTAGCCATTGTCACAGTGGATAAACCCTTCTCCATATGTAATGGACGCTACCAGGGTAAGTCATTATCTAAGACTATCTCTAGTATCATGTCAGCACAGTTAGTTAGTTAGTTTAGTAGTTTAATTTATTTCCAGCTATCAAATGGACAAACAACATTTACAAAAAAATTGTTGGTCCCGTAGCTGAAAATGGGATAGGGAGAAGCCAAAGCTTATCAGGGCCCTGCCCCAGTAGACATGGGGGGGGTGGGGGTAGAAACTAATATGATTCATACTGTATCATATGATCCATCATAGCATTATCCGCAGTGATTCATCACCAGCATTTTTTTTTCATATCCTTGTTAATGGGGCTGATGTTCTGTATCTAATAAAACTATGCTGTATATGGGTCACTGACATATAGGTTTTCAAAGTAGCAAAAAATTTAAATTTAAATTGAACTAGAATTACACAAGAATAAAGCCAATAATTCATTTGTATTGTCATTCATATGAATGTACCCTCGTAAAATGTCATTCAATGTCAACAGTGTGTTTTTTCAAACATTTTAATTATGCCCATTTTTCAAATCATAAGTTTATATATCCCTGAGTAGACTGGCAGAAATATAACCACCCAGAAAAAATGGCATTGTTTTATTTTGAATACCACATTTTGGGTGTGTCATGGGTACAACTCAACATTTGTTTAAGTTTTTTTTGTACAAAAACGTTCTGCCTTACACTGAAAAAAGATTGACATATCACAACTGCCCACAAATTCCTTCAGCAATAACAATAATTAACCTATGAAATATTATTAGTTGCAGACATAGTCTCTTTCTTTTAAACAAATCAGATCATGTGCCTTGAGATAGCCTAACAGTTTAAAATGACAGTATTCAGTATTATAATATTCAGTATTCATACAGGGGTTTCAAGGTAGCTGTATTTGTCACTTTGAAAACATAGCTAACATCAGAAGACAGACTTAAAACTGTGATTACAATAGTAATGTAGCTACTGTAGCTATTACCAAGCTAATGTTAGCTTGCTAGCTACTGTAACTACAGCAGCTAGATTCAGCTAATGGTAGCTTGGTGATACAGTATATTGTAGATACAGTAGCTACATAAGTAATGTAACCACAGTTTTTAGATGTATTATGATGTTGATAGCTATGTACTATAGCTATGCTTGTGTACTGTTCTGAATGGACATATTGGCATTCAAGTGAAAATAATACCTTTCTTTTCTTCTGGCTAGCTAGTCTTTCCTCACTAAAAACTGGATCTTCATGTGCCGTGCAGCTCTCTGCTTATCAGACAATGATGGCTATCTAGCTACAGTACCATAGGCCTATAAAGATAATGTGCCTTGAAATATCATAAAATGCCAGAAACTGGTTTAAAATTACAGTATTATAGTATTCACACAAGTAAATATGAATTGTATGATTAAATGTTGTAAACTTGTTTAAATGTTGCATAACAAAGCTACTGTCATTCAGCATAATGGGTGACATTGTGGTATAACATGAAACTCTTGTGCTGAAGGGCTAAAGCATGATGCTGAAGGATGGATTACCTGCATAAACATATTTATCAGGCAGTTCCTTGGCCAACTACAGTATATAGGCAAGGCAAGTTTATTTGTATAGCACATTTCAGCAACAAGGCAATTCAAAGTGCTTTACATGAGACATTAAAAACATCAAGACAAAGTGCAACACATAAAAGGTCATATAAAAACAAAATGCAAAAAATGACATTTAAAACAAAATGCAGGGGAAATAAAATACAGGAATAAAAGTTACAGTGCAGTGTATGAATTAATAACTATTTGATTTAATAAAAAGCAGCGGCAAAAAGAAAAGTCTTCAGTCTTGATTTAAAAGAACTGAGAGTTGTAGCAGACCTGCAGTTTTCTGGAAGTTTGTTCCAGATATGTGGAGCATTAAAACTGAACGCTGCTTCTCCATGTTTTGTTTTAACTCTGGGGACAGAAAGCAGGCATGTGCCAGACAACCTGAGAGGTCTGGATGACTCATAACGTAGCAGCAGATCAGAAATATAATTTGGCCCTAAACCATTCAGTGCTTTATAAACCAACAGCCGTATTTTAAAGTAAATTATTTGACAGACAGGAAGCCAGTGTAAGAACCTCAGAACTGGAGTGATGTGATCCACTGTCTTGGTCTTAGTGAGGACTCGAGCAGCAGCATTCTGAATCAGCTGCAGCTGTCTGATCGATTTTTTAGAGAGACCTGTAAACACACTGTAAGATAAACGCATGGATGGAAGTTTTTCCAGATCCTGCTGAGACATAAATCCTTTAATCCTTGATATATTTTTCAGGTGATAGTAGGCTGACTTTGTAATTGCCTTAATGTGACTGTTGAAATTCAGGTCTGAGTCCATGACGGCACCGAGATTTATGCCTTCGTTTGTGGTTTTTAGCATTACTGATTGGAGCTGAGCTCATATAAAGTAATGACCTTGACCTATAGAGTATCCTTACCTTTCATATTTAATATGGCCTTTTGTAAAATATTAACATTAAAAGTATGCTTTCTGTGTTGTACTGAAGGTACAAAAAAATTGTTTTTTACATACTCACTTTTAATTCTTTACTTACTTTCTATTCTCTTACTTTCTATTCTATATATTAAAATAGCTTTACAAATTAACATTACCTTTGTTATACTGAATGACATTGATGAAGTGCAAAAGTCAGGTCAAAAGTTATAAAGTTTTAAAATGTTTTAGATACAGTAGGTTGCCCATTTTTCTATATATTGTTGCAAACACTAACACAATATATATATATATATATATATATATATATATATATATATATATATGTTACGGTCAATGTGAGAAAACGGGGAATGTGAGCTTTTCCCGGTTATTGCACACATTCCCCGACCTCGCGGGGAATGTAAGAGAAACATGTGCGTTTCTCACATCTCCCGGGTAATGTGCACATTCCCCGACCTTGCGGGAGATGTGAGAAATTGGTTAGTATTTCTCACATCTCCCGCAAGGTTGGGGATTGTGCACATTAACCGGGAAATGCTTACAATTCCCGACCTTGCGGTAAATCTAGCAAAGCGCAACCGTATGCAAAACTTCTGAGCTTCCGAGAGATTCTCTCAGCACCAATCAGATTCGATCCAGACTATTTTGCAAGAGCACCATCGCTGCGTCCGGGGCTGGCTCCACCCAAGACGACTGTGATTGATTTAAAGAAATACTGTGTTTTTTCCCCCCATATTGCAGAATGGTAATATGTCCAGCCAGACCTGTCTCCGGCGCTGGCACAGCGTAAGTGAAGTGTGGAGATAGGTCTGGCTATGCAAGACTACATGCCAGGTAATACACAGCTGCCTGTCAGGTAATGCACAGTTGCCTGCATTGGGATGAGAAGCATCTAGGATCTTGCCAGATCTGCACCGTTGCTGAGAACTCAGTTCTTCTAGCACTGCCATTACCCTGTAAAGCCCAAATATAGCATATATGCTAGATCGAGATCTGTTCCCCATTTCCCTGGAGAATAGGTGTCTATACTTGCAGTGTGATCAAAGCACCTCATACTGTACCTCTTTGACTATTCACCTGTTGGGTTTGTATTTGGAAATGCTCCTCCTCATTGTTCCTTCCTTTCATTCGTTCTTACTGTCTTTCACTGTCTCTTTCTAACACACACACACACACATACACACACACACACACACACACATACACACTAGGGATGAGACGGTATGGATTTTTGCATTACGGTATGGTACGGTACGGTATCTAGTTACACGGTACGGTTAACGATATTTCACGGTATACGGCATTTCACCTCCCCAACACACATAAAAAAACAAGTATTTTACTTTGAAGGAACTACAGTGCAACACATGATGGAAAATACACACTATTGTAATTAATCTCAGTTTATTAATAGCAAGCTTATATTAAATTACAAAATTAACTCTTGCAAGCAACTTGAAATGTGATGTTTCAGCAGCGTATTATTGTGTAATACCGTAAACGTAACACCGTAAACACAGGGAATGTCACGGTTCTAATACCGTTATACCGCGGTTCACGGTTTTACGGTATACCGTCTCATCCCTAATACACACACACACACACACACACACACATACAGACAACACTCTCTCGCTCTTGTCTCTCACTCCCTCTCACTCTTGTTTGTGGTGAACTCAGTCTACACCCACAGAGAGAGACGGTGGGAGATTCACCCCTTCGCTCCGTCCCTCCCTCCCTCCCTCCCTCCCTCCCCTCCCTCCCTCCTTCTTCCAACTCTGTCATCTCTCTCTCTCTCTCTCTTTCTCTTCCTCTCTCCCTCCACCCCCGCTCTCTCCAGCATCTCTTACTATGGTGATAGATGAAGCTCATTATTAAACTGTTATCCTGCCTTCCTCTGGTATTCCATAGAGAGATCATGTTTCATTTCAAGTTGTATGTACTGATCGCTTTTGTTTAATACCGTTTATGTTGAATATCGTCCAGAAAAGATCAGATCAGAGAAGTTACTGTCAAAGTACAGTACAGTTGTGTTCCGACTCCTCATGCTCACAGTCACAAACACACACGCACGCACACACACAATACACACACATACACACACACACACACACACAATAGACACACGCACACACACACACACACACAACACACGCACACACAATAGACACACGCACACACACACACACACACAACACACACACACACACACACATACACAATATACACACGCACACACACAACACACGCGCACAAAGCCTGCTGAAGATTAAATGGATAGAGAACCTCCTTTTGTACTTTTCTTTTGTCCCGTCTCTTCTGTGTCTGTGTGTCCTTTCTTTCCCCCTAACGTCCTCTCCATCTCCCCGCTCTGCTCAAACCCTCTCTAATCTCATCCTCTTATCAACTGCATTCCTCCTATTCCAAGGGACATTCATCTTATTCTAAACTGAATGGTGGAGAGACCAAAGGTTGGTTGAGTGTGTGTGTGTGTGTATGTGTGTGCGTGCGTGCGTGTGTGTGTGTGTGTATGTGTGTGTGTGTGTGTGTGTGTGTGTGTGCGTGCAGGCTTGTGTCTATTCTGTGAGGATAATCCTCAACCTCTCTCTCTCTCTGAAGAAGTGGGTCACTCTGGTCTGGCCAATCTTGTGTGTTTAAATCACTGAAAGATTTCCAAATTGGGTGAGAGGAGAGAGGGAGGGAGGGAGTGAGTGACTGACTGACTCATTATCATTCTCCAATGCGATAACTAACTCATTACAGGAAGCCCGTCTCATTGGAGTGTAGTGAGGCAGACAGAGAGGGCAGAAACTGCTTTCACACCATTCTGCCCTACTGAACCCTACTGAGTGTACTACCCTGCTGTCTAGAGCCCTACTGAGTGTACTTCCCTGCTGTCTAGAACCCTACTGAGTGTTAGGGGTTTCACAATTTCGATTCAAAATCGAGAATCGATCGAAATGGGCATTCAATTTCGATAATCGAAATCAAAAACAGGCCCGCAATTCGATTCTCTTCTTTCCCCCCCCCCAACTTTCCTCCACTCGCCCCGCCCCCATCCCTGTGCGCTGGCCAGAGGCCACAGATCAATGGCCCAAGACATTAGGCTACTTTTTGTTTTCAAGACAACACCATGGCCACTGCCAGAGATGTGTCTGACGAAGAGCGCATTGTGTTGCCTCTGGGTATGAAATGCGCTATACAAATAAAGCTTTGATTGATTGATTGATTGAAGAGCTGCTAAGTCCTCCTATTTCGCACAAGTCTGCAGTGTGGAAATATGTTCCCTTCCCGGTGAGTTACAACGACGACAACGAACGAGTCGTTGACAAAAAAAACTACG
>NC_140251.1:4935837-4948337 GCF_949987555.1 Borostomias antarcticus | reverse complement strand
GTCTGCGGTTTGTTCCTTGGCGCCACAATCACACGCCACACAAGGTACCAAGCCCCATCTGTGCATCGATGAGCAGAAGCGTCCGACGCCGGTTCGGAGGCAATTAAGCATCACCCACGCCGGTCTGGGTAAGTCCATCCTGGGAGGGGAAGGACCGGCGGCCGGGATAAAATCACAGAGTCTGGAGGTGTTTGCCTCCTACTCCGCATGCCAGGTGGAGTCCGCCCATCCTGTCTCGTGTTAAGATCTCTGCATTGCTGCAGGAGATCCCGTGCAGCAGACACAACATTGTGTCTCGACTTGAGACGCCGGGGAGGCTCCGCTGTTGCAGTGAGCCTGTCCTGGAGCAGGTGGTTAGGCTCCATGGCTCGGCAAGCGAGACGTGCTGTGGTTCCTGTGCGGCGGAGGCCAGCGGGCTGGATGCCTGCAAGGATGGGAAGGCTGTCCACAGGAGTGGGACGCAGCATCCTGTCAAGATGTGCAAGGCTTTGTTGATAGGCGAATGGATGAGGCGGATGTGAGCGCTGCAACACCAAACCGGTGTGCAGTATTCACTGGTCGAGTAGACCAGGGTTAGGGCTGCCGTACACTGTGTTTTTGCGCCGGCACCCCAGCCTGATCGGACCAGTCGCCTCATCAACGCCACACAAGCTGTTAACTTCTTGCGCAGTGACTCAAGGTGTCAGCGAACCGCGAGCGACCTGTCCAATGTCACGCCAAGATAGGTTGATTCTCCGCTGCATGGCAGGAGTGTTCCATCGATGTGCACTCTGAGGCTTCCTTGTTGTTAAGGTGGAAGGCCGCCAACACCGTCTTTGCCTCGCTGAGCTTCAATCTCCATTTCCAGAGGTATGCCACTAGTGTCTGCATGTCCTGGCTCAAGGTCTCCTCCACGGCCTGCCAGTCTCCAGCGGAGTGCACCATTGTGAGGTCGTCTGCGTAGGCATACTTCCTGGAGACTGTGATCGGCAGGTCGTAGATGTAGATGTTATAAAGGAGGGGGGCCAGGGCAAATCTCCGGTGGACGCCGTTCTTAAGGCATCGCAACCTGCTTCGCTGTCCGCTACCGGTGGTGAGGGTAAAGCTGCGGTTTCGGACAAGCTCCATGATCATGCTGACCATGTGCCTGTCCGGCAGCAGGTGGAGCAGCTTGCAGGTGCGATACGGTGTTGTAGGCAGTCGTCAGGTCTATAAAGACGGCTCCGGCCTTCTTTTTAGCCGAAAAGCTGTCCTCGATGTCTTGAGTCATCAAAGTGACTTGATCTACAGTAGATCTCCTGCGTCGGAACCCGACCTGCTCCTGTGGACACACTGTGGATACACTCTCTGACCAGACTAGCATGTTAATCTTTTTTGTTGTTGTTGTTTGTTCATTTATCTTTTTATTTATTTTTCATGTGACATTGGATACATTTGATTTTGTATTATTATTTTTTGTTTGTTAATTGTCTCTTTATTGATCTATTTTATAACCTATTTTATATCTATCTATCTATCTATCTATATATTTCATCTATTTGTTAGTTTACTTAATTAACTGTATACTTAATTTGTTTCCTCATGTTATTATTGAATTGTATTCTTGATGCTTTGGCAATATTTTTCACCTGACATTCATGCCAATAAAGCATATAGATATACAGTAGATATAGAGATATAGATATAGACATATTATAGAGATATTGATATAGACATATAGATAGGATTACAGAGATATATAAATATATAGGCCTAGATATAGATATAGAGATAGAGATATACTCTAGATCAGGGGTCTCAAACTCAAACTCAAATTGGCTTGGGGCCACTGCTGGTATTGTCAATTCATAGGAGGGCCACTTCAATGTCAACTTCAAGGACTACTAACAATAAGAAAGTGCAATATTTCTGAAAACGTCATTTTTCATTTCCATAACTAGACTCACAAATCAGTCTCTAAATGTTGCAAGACTATTCCATAACTAACATTTTCATCATACAAATTCAAATCTATACATTTTAATATATTTTAACCGTTAGTGCATTTTTTCCCCCTTACTTTTATTTGATCTTGAATAGCCTACATTTCTACATTATTCTATTTTAGCTGCAAGATGCATCACTACTGTAAGCCTGACCTGGACCTGTACTTGCATTTATTAAAGTTCAAATTTGTTTCCATTTCTTGCCAGACACTTGTAGGCTACTACTCTATTTCTTGAAAGACTGCTGGGTCGTTAGCCCTCTCAGCTGTGTGGCTTGTTTTTTCCTCTCGTCTCCCTATGACACTGTTCTCCATGTTTAGTAATGAATATCTCTTGACATTGTATTCCTTTAGAACGGCCACTTGCATATCACGCAGGTACAGTAGCATTTCCATTGAAATCCACAAAAAATACTGCAATGTCCATCTTTCTTGAAACTGCCTGTGTTCCAGGCTTACAGTAGTGATGCATCTTGCAGCCTAAATAGAATAATGTAGAAATGTAGGCTATTCAAGATCAAATAAAAGTAAGGGGGAAAAAATGCACTAACGGTTAAAATATATTAAAATGTATAGATTTGAATTTGTATGATGAAAATGTTAGTTATGGAATAGTCTTGCAACATTTAGAGACTGATTTGTGAGTCTAGTTAAGGAAATGAAAAATGACGTTTTCAGAAATATTGCACTTTCTTATTGTTAGTAGTCCTTGAAGTTGACATTGAAGTGGCCCTCCTATGAATTGACAATACCAGCAGTGGCCCCAAGCCAATTTGAGTTTGAGACCCCTGATCTAGAGTATATCTCTATCTCTATATCTATATCTATATATTTATATATCTCTGTAATCCTATCTATATGTCTATATATGGTTAGTTAACCATGAAAACAGCCTCTCGGTGGCGAGCTGCTTTCTGTTCATAGTCGCGTGCGGATGGACTGTGACTATGCAGCATTTCACCCCACATTTGAACAACTTGTATTTTGCATTGTTGGCCTGCCTGCCGGCGCCGTGTAGGCTACAATACATTTTTTTGGGGCTGGATTACATTATATTCCTGACATCATGTCCCGGGCCGGAAGGAGGGGTGGGGCGGGCCGCAAATGGCCCACGGGCCGGGAGTTTGAAACCCCTGCTCTAGATATAGATATAGATATAGATATACAGTAGAAAAATAGAGATATAGATATAGAGATATAGATGTAAATATAGATATATAGTTATAGAGAGAGATATAGAGATAGAGATATAGATGTAGATATATAGATATAGAGGTATAGATATAGAGTTATATATATATATATATATATATATATATATATATATATATATATATATACAGTAGGACCCCACTCATCCGAACTTCAGAGATCCGAACCTCCCGGTCTACCGGACAGGCTTAAAAATGTTTTTTTTTTTTTTTAGCCTGCTGTAGGATTTTCATTACAGTACAGTACTGTATCCTACTGTGAATAAAAACAGAACTGTATCTAGACCTACATGTTGCCTGTAGGCTGTAGCCTACTGTCACGTTTAATTTATTTGTTACTTTAAAGTTGAGTGCAAAACGCAAACGAGTCTGCTGCGCGAGAGCTGCATTCCTTGGTAGCCAGAAAGCGCGTCAGCAACCTGAAGCAGAGGAGCATCGAGTCATTTTTCATTCCCAGTTAATGGACTTCAGGAACACAGACCTGTTGTGGTTATGTAGATTAGCCTACTAGACCTACTGTATTTGTTAAATAATAGCCTACAGCCTAGGCCATGTTAGCCTACATCGGTTGTTTTAGAGACTTTCTTTTAGGCTACAATAGCCTAAGACACGACAACTTGTCTGTCATTTCATTTATTTATTTATTGATTATCATTTGCTCTAATTGTTCTAATGTTGGGTTGTTTTTAGGCTATACCATTTTGTTCTGCGAATATAGTAGCCTATGGATGCAGCGTACGCCTCATTTGAGAATAAAGTACTGTATTTGATCAAAGCATGCACTCAAGTGGAAATTTGGTTATTTTATTATAGGCTACTGTAGATCTATTATGGGCTAGGCTATATGAGTTTAGTTGGCTTTTTGATTGCAATTTTGATGCATTTTCACAAGTAATTAAGGGTATTTATTGGTCTATTATGAGTCTATATGAAACAAGTATACCACTTATTGAATTTGGTGCATTTTAACATAAGTTTCAGTCATCCGGACATTTCAGAGATACGAACGACCTTCGGTCCCGTTGGGTTCGGATAAGTGGGATCCTACTGTATATATATATTTATATATATATATATATATATATATATATATATATAGAGAGAGAGAGATAGATAGATATAGATATAGAGATGTAGATATATAGATATAGAGGTATAGATATAGATATATAGAGAGAGTGATATAGATATAGAGATGTAGATATATAGATATAGAGGTATAGATATAGAGTTATATATATATATATATATATATATATATATATATATATATATATATAGAGAGAGAGAGAGAGAGAGAGAGAGAGATGTAGATATATAGATATAGAGTTTAGATATAGAGGGGTGAAATGAGAGGTGGAAATAGATTGCTGGGGAAGTGGAGACAGACATGACTTTGGTCTTTAATTATGGCTGTCAGTGTTTGTGTGATAATCACATTCTGAGGTATTCATAGCTGTCAGTCTGTCACACACTCGCACGCACGCACACACACACACACACACAGACACACACACACAGACACACACACACACATCGCTGTCCAATTTAGAGCTTTGGTGGCCGGCCAGTATCTCAGAGCCTGTAGTCAGCAGATTGTCGTTTAGAGGGAGAACAATGTGTGTGTGTGTGTGTGTGTGTGTGTGTGTGTGTGCGTGTGCGTGCATTTGTGTAGGGGGGGCATCGATCTGCCCAGAGTTCCACAGTATAAATCCACCCAGGCATTGACCGGGGGCCCCACACAAACAAACACACACACAGAAACACACACGCACACACCTGCTCCACACAAACACCGAGAAACACACACACACACACACACACACACCTGCCCCACAGAGACACAAACACACATAAACACACCCACCTGCACCCCCCCTCCCCCCCCCCCCACACACACACACACACCTGCCATCACAATACTTCTAAATGTAGATTGTATTGTATATTGTATGGTATAGTATTGTATTAGCCACTTCGTTATAGTATATTTTGCACTGCCCTGTCTTGTTCATGCACTATGATTTATTGTCATGCACCAACAGACTAAAGCAAATTCCTCGTGTGTGTAAACCTTGTATGTGTAAAGTTGTCGGATTCTGATTCTGACTCTGAAATCTGCTATTTCTCAAAATCGTTCTCAATGTTTGACACTTGAAATAGTTGTGAAGTTGATATAACAGTTGTATCTTCAGTAAATGAGAAGGGCGTATCTGTGTGTGTGTGTTTTTTTCAGAGACACGAGAGGACCGCACCAAGAGACTGTTCAGACATTACACTGTGGGATCCTACGACAACTTCACCTCATACAGGTACACCGACACTACAGTACTTCAGCTCATACAGATAGGCTGACAGTACTTCAGAGTCTCAGGAATGGAAGAGACCAGGGGTTGTAGCTTTGCCGCCATCTAAAGGAGACAGGGGGCCAGTGCACTTACGGTCAATATGGAGTTTTGGAGCTTAGATTACTGAAATGCATACAACGGTGTGTGTGTGTGTGTGTGTGTGCGCGTGTGTGTGTGTGTGTGTGTGTATGTTATGTGTGTGTGTGTGTGTGTGTGTGTGTGTATGTGTGTGTGTGTGTGTGTGTGTATGTGTGTGTGTTTGTGCGTGTGTGTGTGTGTATGTGTGTGTGTGTGTGTGTGTGTGTATGTGTGTGTGTTTGTGCGTGTGTGTGTGTGTGTGTGTGTGTGTATGTGTGTGTGTGTGTGTGTGTGTGTGTGTGTGTGATTTACATTCAGAGTGAATGGCAATCCCTCGTTATGCTCCTTCCCTTCCTTTGTCTCTCCTCGTCCTTCCTTTGTGTGCGTGTCTGGAAGCCAGCGGACCTAGTATAGCGTCACTCCCTCCCTCCCTCCCTTACTCCCAACAATGTTGGCCTGCATTTCTCTGTTGGCACCACAAGAGGCTGTAGTCCCAGCACACCAAAATCAAGAAGGACAACAAAATCAACCCGCCGCTCTCTGCTGCCCAAGTAGAGTCAGAGCATAGGACTCCCACCCGGGAGACCAGGGTTCAAGACCCGGTGCGGATGATTTTATGGGACTATACCCCAAACTTTCACACGTTCATCCTTTCACTCCGACCGTTTTATCCCTTACCTAAATTCCACAAGTACAGTAGTGGTCAGAGCATTGGACTCCCACGCGGGTGGAAGCTGATTTTGCTGCGACATGCAAATGCCTCTTCACAAAAAAAGGAATGCTGCCAAAGAGACATGGGAGTAAGTTATTTATTGATTGATGTATTTGTCTCAGGACAGTGTTACAGTATAGTATTCATTTAGGGTTAGAGTTCATTTGCAAAAACATATCTGCGTTTGGATTTTTGACCATTTCTCATTATATATGTATTTAATTATGGTGATTTGTAATTTTATTTCATAAACATTTTTCCCATAAATCACCTAAACATGCCATGGTGGCGGCCCTGTTCCGGTGGAGTGGGGAGTCCGTCCCACATTTGGCTTTTTCCATTTATATACCCTTCCCCTCAACTGAGAGTGCCCTCCACAGCTGCGAGTGACACTTAATTTGGACTCGGAGTGACACTTGGTGGCTGAGTGGGAGTGAGTAGGGGCTGGTTTGGGATTGGGCTCCAATGTGTGGTTTGGTTAAGTAACCAGACGGGCTACTGCTGGGGGACTACGTAATAATAACAATAATAATAATAATAATAATAGTGATATTACCGTTAATATTGCTGTTGTTATTATATTTAATAATAATAATAATTATTATTATTATTGTTGTTGTTATTATTATTACTATTATTATTATTGATTCTGATTGTTATTTGTGTTATTATGACAATAATACATATTATTATTATAATAATAACAATACTACTACTACTACTACTAATAATAATAATAATAATAATAATAATAATAATAATAATATACCTCAATAATAATAATAACTGGACCTCAAGGGGTCTTTAATCAACCACAGTGACACACAAGTACACAGACGTGATCAGCGACTCAGCACACAACACACACACATGCATCTTCAGTGGTCGCCGGTGGAATTTGTCCTCATCCTTTTTTCCCATCCAAGCTGTCCTTCTCCAGGGGCAGCCAGGAGCAGAGGGCAGCCTCGTCAGTGGCGCCCGGGGACCAAGTCCAAGTGCTCAGTCCAAGTCCTGGTCAGGGACCGGACTGAAGAGCATCTGTTCTTCTGTATGTTTTTTTTCCGTACTCTTTCACTGAACTCCTCTGTGCACCTACTGTGGTGCTGCATCGATCACAACCACACGCCTTCAGATCTGCACACTGCGCCAAGCCCTGAGGATGAAGTATCTCAGGCCGTATGGTTTGGACTGATTGGGTGGTGTACCTCTAGCCCAGGAGGAACAGGGGGTGAAGTGGGAGGTGGGGGGGCTTCTTGCTTTCCCCATCTTGTGAAAACAGAGAGAGCTCTTATTCACTAGCTCAGGGATGAGTCTGTTGTCATGTGGATGATGAGCTCAGGGATGAGTCTGTTGTCATGTGGATGATGAGCTCAGGGATGAGTCTGTTGTCATGTGGATGATGAGCTCAGGGATGAGTCTGTTGTCATGTGTACGATGAGCTCAGGGATGAGTCTGATCGCAAACTGTCACTGTCTCTTCATGTTTTTGTTACTCGCCCACCTACCTGCATCCCTCTAGTCTCAGTGAGGATAAGTCAATAGGATGACACACACACACACACACACACACACACACACACACACACCAGTGGAGGCTCGTCCATTGAGGCAGGGGAGGACAGTCCTCCTCAGTTTTTGGAGAGAAGAGAGGGATTAAAATATAAATATATGAATTTATTTATTCATAATTAATATTATCTCAGTTTTGTTCATAAAGCAGGTTTTCCCTATGGATAAAAACCCATTATTAAAATTCTAAAGCTCCAACAGTGACATCTATAACATGCAGCTGGAGGACCCATAGATATCTATGGAAGGGAGGCTAGCCTCCCTTAAGGCGGGTTCTTCTCTCTTAAATCAATGTAATGCATTTTTTTCTTGCTAATTTGTGATTGGCCAAAACGCTGAAAAATTACCGCAAGGGAGGCTAGTACTCCGGCCCTGTATTAACAGGATTCAGATATTGACATTTTGTTAGTCCAATCACATTCCAGATTCCGGATTAACCACAGGGAAGGCCGATTGAGTCGGCGTTGATGTCTGTGTTTCTCTTCCCTGTGCCATTGGAGACTTTTTGTGTGTTCGTAGCTGAGCTCCATAATATAATACATCCGAAAGTATTATGGGACATATTATACATCAAACTGTTCGTCTATTTGTCTTGATTCTAGCCATCTAAATATCTAAGATGAGATAAATACTTTTTGAGCTAGAGCCGTCTGAACACGACAGTTCCACTGGCTGGCTATTCGCCTTATTCACCTGGCAGCCATATTGGTCAGTCTGGGGTGCGGATGCGGAAGTGCCGATTACAATCAGATTCTGGTAATGATGAGTGTGTAACCCCGATAGTGTATTCAGCCTATTATTTTGACTATTTTGGTTCTTTAAAGTCCCAGTTAACCAAAATCAGAGATTTGCTTGAAAACACATTCTATGTGTTAGTGATGCATTGCTGATAACATGTAAAAATGGGATGAACCATGTGTAGTACTGAATTGTGAAGCTAGACCAGTTTTGTGTTTTTGACCAGTTTTGATTTCTGGATTTTCTGGGCGGGCTTAAAACGGTACCGGATGACGTAGAGCGGTGTTCTTAGCATATCCCCGCCCTAACACTATATAAAGCTAGAATGGATTTGAATCTTCGGTTCTCCTGCTCAACCTTGAGTCTAGAATTAGCTAGTTTTAACCAACAGTCTAGAATTAGCTAGTTTTTCTTAGTTAGCAATGCCTATGCATAAAACTAAACGAATATGCATCCTTCCTGGATGCCAGCAGGAATGGGATGATAAGGTCTCCTTCTTTCACTCCCGAGTAAAGCTGAAATGAGAAGCAAATGGTTAGCATTTTTGAAGAGCCATGGTGTTACAGAGTCTGTCACCGCTAGCGCCCGCCTCTGCAGCAAACATTTCACTCCCGAAAGCTTCTGCAATTATAATATGAGGCTTTTGGGTTTCACGGACTCACGACTGGTCCTGGTGAATTCGGCGGAGCCAACCATCTCCCTCCACGGCCTCCATTCTCCTCCTGTCAACCATCTCCCTCCCCGGCCTCCATTCTCCTCCTGTCAACCATCTCCCTCCCCGGCCTCCATTCTCCTCCTGTCGCATCAACCTTTGGTGCCGACACCGCTGCCTTGTGTGCTTATAGCTAATTAACGTTATAACGTTAGCTAGGTAACGTAAGCAATAGGGAAATACACTGCTACGTTAATCTACAAAATGTGTCTTGACATTTATGTGGTAATGTCAGCTATGATGAATTATATTATATCTTAGGAGGAATTATAGCTAACATTAGCTATGTAGCTTGCAGATGGGAGTGTGTATAGCCTATAACCTTAGTCTAGCTAACATAGCTAGCAGCACCGACCAGGCGACCACCCACCAAATAACGTTACGGATGATATATTATGACTATAAGCGTTAACTATACAGAAACTGCCTGCCATATTTGTGGCACCTGATGTGCGTATGGGTTCACCGGTAATGGTTACAATATATTTGTCCAGCGGGAGACCGGGAGGCGGGAGCGAGGGGGATGGTTAGGTAGACCAGCTGCAGCTGGAGAAAGACGCACCCTCTCCCAGTAAAGCGGTGCTCGGCGGCTACTGGCTGAACATTCCAGTTCTGTTGGTGCGGGAAAGTTGAAGCCGAGTGCTCGTTATTCTCACACATAACATTGCCAACGAGAGTGGATGAGTCTGTCCCGATTATCAACTCCGGTAGTGTACGCTTCTTCGCGCTATCAGCGCTGTTCAAGCCAGTGACTAAAAGGTACATTTTAAACAACTTTTTCCATTGATCCCAAGGGACGACAGGATCGCCTGGGAGGGATAGGAATGGGTCCGGAGGTGGCAGGGAGAAAATAGGGACAGACTCATACATTCCTCGTTGCCTGTTTTTGTATTTTGCATCTAAGGGCAGTAACACTGGCGCGTTGGTATAGAGAAGCTACAGTTTTACCTGTGTTGTTTGTCAGGAGGTAGGTTAGGAGGAAGCATCTGTGCGTTTGACTCATTAGACAAGTGTAATTTCAACTCCTCTCTGTTTTCACAAAGCTGTGCCTTCCTACCACAAAAGAGACGGTGTGCCAGTGTGACTATGCAGACCAGAGAACGGTACTATTTGACAGGTTCTTCCCTCCACACCCCCTCCCCACGCAATTGGGTGTGGCTTCGGTGCCTTCAGCAGACACGCCCCCACGGTCTCAGACCAGAGAATGCTGCTGATTTTTAACCGATTTTGAAGCCTTATTTTATATACTTAGCGACATTTTTAATCACTCAGATTTGGCTGGGTGGTTAATGACATGTTTTCCTGTGGTGTGTGAAGCTCATAACAAAAATTTGAACTGGGTTAACCTGGACTTTAAGTGGTGTTTTTACAGCAAACTTTTAACATTGAAGGCAACGGGCACTTCCGCATCCTCACCCCTCATTACGTCAGACTGACCAATATGGCAGCTGAGGTGAAGGCGAATAGCCAGTAATGTTAGCTACGAGGTGCACGTCAGGCTACGGCATAGGCAGGCGCGCAGATTGGCTGGAGGCGCAAACTGTCGGAAACTCGTCCAAAACATTTCTAGAGACTGGGTCGCAACACCGGATCGGAGAAATCCACAGCCTGGCTCCTGCTTGCGTGAGAATTGATCGCTTTGCGGTGCTTATTCCGCATCCAGTGATGGATGGGTGGATGGAAAACTTTCAACAGAATGTTCATATTGTTCTGATAGTAGGCTACATAAGAGTGTCCGCTTTGACAGCAACCCAAATCCCTAATCCCATAGCTGTACCATTGCTAGCTAGTCATGAGCGAACTGTTGGATACTGCATTTGCTGTGCAACGTATTCCATTGTCCAGTTGTCAAATCTATTTGCCAACAAACTGTTTGAGAGCCAGCACACCTCAGTGTCCCCTAATCAAAAACATTTTTCATATATCACCTAGCCTCTCCAGCACCTCACCAATATCAATTATTTTCTCTCTTTAGAGAAGAGTACAATCCATTACAACAACTATTGCTTACAATGTTTTATTGTTGTTTTGTAATATTTTATCATGAATATGATAAATAAATGCTGCATGTAGTTAAAGAAAGTGTTATTCAGTTTTCCATATGCTAAAATTGACTGTAAATCCACTTTAAAGCTGATATTTCAAATAATAACTGACTGAGGGAAAGTGCCCCCCGGCGCCCATGGGCGGTTCGCCTCTCTTCCTCCTGTCCTCCTCAGTTTTTTGAGTCACCAGCCGCCACTGACACACACACACTCACACAAACACACACACATAGGCTACATGCTCACTAGAGATGCGCGGATGGAGTTTGAGCTCACCCGAATCCGCATGCACTCATCAATCATCCACCCGCCACCCACCCGACGTCATTATCTTCTCAAATTTAGAGACCCGCACCCAACCCGCCAAACATGAATTTTCGTATTTACATTTAAATTATGTCCAGCCGTTCATGCTCATTCGCTTTTCATATAGGCGCATTTTCTTGACTTAAACAATTTAAAGATTATAGGCTCGCTTTCGCAGGATCTCGGTTGATGAAGTGGTCGAGGGTATTTGAGTGAGCTGCTGGCAGGTCTCGCGCTTTCTCGCAGTTGTTATAATATATGTAATTATAGTAGTTATTAAATACGAATATAACGGACAAATCCACCCGCAATCCACCCGAAATGAATCACAATGTTGATTTTTATTGGCCCACCCACCTGCAGATGTCGCAGATATATCCGCAATATTCGCTTCTCTAATGCTCACACACACAGGCATACACACATGGATGCTCGCACACACACCAAGGTTATTATAGTTAACGAAAACTAACTAAAAAACGAAAACTAGGTGTGAAAAAACATTTTAGTAAACTGAAATAAAAATAAAAACTAGGCCATACAAAAAAAACTATAACTAACTAAAACTGTATTGTGTGTTTACAAAACTAACTAAAATAAACTAAAATTATTGAGAAAATGTCCTTAGTTTTAGTCTTTTTCATTTCATACATAAGCCTAGTATTTTGGGTGGATATGAAATCTATCCTCCATGTTCTTTAGCTGTGCCCCTGCGCAGAAGTAACCTGACGTGCGCCAGATGGTTTGTTTCACACAGAATTAAATAATGTGAGCTCACAAGATCAGGATGGTCTCACGAGGCTAGCGCAGAAGAAAAAA
>NC_140251.1:4910837-4925837 GCF_949987555.1 Borostomias antarcticus | reverse complement strand
TCCAAGAGTATGACCGCCGAGCTAGAGGAGCTGGGTGAGTCAGAGGATACGAGCACACACACACACGCACACACGCACGCACACACACGCGGACACACACGCACGCACGCACACATACACACACCTCATAGACACACGCACGCACACACGCACACACACGGACACATACACACACACACAACACAACACAGACGCACACACATACGCACACGCATCACAGACACACACACACACACACACATCACAAACACACACACGCACACACACACCTCATAGACACACGCACGCACCCACACACACACACACACACACCGCTCCCTCTATTTCTCTGCCTCTCTTTTTGCTTTTCCTACAGTCATTTTCCTTCTTACCTAGTGTGTGTGATCTGGGCAGCCTCTGTAACTCTGCTAGCGTCCTCTTGTTCTTCTCTCCCCTCCGTCGGCTCTCTCTGTTTCTCACCAAGCTTCTGCTCGGAGAAGAAGAGGAGGTGAGTTTGAGGCTGTCACCTTGTGCTCTGCTAGCGTCAACGATGATTTAATGCGCCCCCGCGTCAATTTAAGCAGCTTTGATTAGAACAACAGGCACACAAACACGCTGACACACACACACACACACACAACAGTTATCCCGAGGCACTTTACCCTCCATCAACCACTCCCCATGTGAACCCCTCCCCTCCGGCAGGAGGTTGCGGTCCACCAGGACCAAAACCTCTCGACACAAAAGTAGTTTCTGCAACCAGCCTCATCGACAAGCCCCGTGTCCCCCACTGATTGACTCTGCAGCATTGTCAGCATTATTTGGACACAACTTTTGATTGTATTTTGATTGTATTGTGTATAGATTACATTGCATATAGGATCATATTGTACTTTCCCAATTGCATCTTGCGTTATTATATTTTGCACTGTCCTGTCTTTTGCTCTGTCATTTGCCCCGACCTGTCTTTTGCACTGTCCTGTCTTGTCCTTGCACCTTGTCTATTGTTGTCTATTCAGTGATCTGCACCAACAGTCCAAAACAAATTCCTAGTATGTGTGAAAACCTGCGTAAATAAATGTGATTCTGATTCTCATCAAGAGGAATGGGCTTCTATGGCACAAGACAGAGTGACCTTGTCCCCGTCACTGCAGGGCGGCTGTTTCTCCCTCTGTTACTCCAGAACACAGTGCATGGTCTCTCACTCTCTCTGGGCTTACCGGTTTTCTAATAGAAGTTGATGTTGTAGTTGTGAACTGCATGTTTGGTGAGCCGTATGTCACACACACACGCACGGTGTTCTATCAACTCTCTGATATTCTATCAACTGTTTTAGAAAGCCTTTAATGTTGCGATTGTGATTCTGTGTGCCTGGCTGTGAATGGTTATGTCCAATGTAGAGGCCAATGTATTGTAATGTGTTGCAGTTGTATTTACTGCGTGGTGCTGTGCGGTGTTTAAACTGTGTTTTATGGTCCTTCCTCCCCTGCAGAAAGGCTGGACGAGATGCTGGCCTCCCAGGAGCCTCTGATGCGCCCGCAGCCCCCAGAGCCCGACTACAGAGCAGCCACGGTCAAACAACGGCCCACCAGCAGGAGAATAACACCAGCAGAGATCAGCGTGAGCACACGCATACACGCACACACACACACACACACACGTACACACAGGCACGCACACAGGCACGCACACACACACATGCGCATGCACGCACACACACACGCACACACACACGCACGCACATGCACACACACACACATGCACACACACATGCGCACACACACAATTAATTAATTAATTAATTAAGTCCTATCTTAATTAAATTAGTTAATGTTAATTACATTAATATTTAGCTCTTCCTGATATCCTTGTACTTTTGTTCTTTTGTTTTCTTGTATTGTCCCAGTCGTTGTTTGAGAGACAGGGTATGACTCTACATGGAGGTCTTCACCCAGGAATGGAGAGGACTCACATGCAGCTAACCAGAGGCATGTCCAGGACCAAGTCATTTGGTAAGGCCATCAAGCTCTTTGGATAGCTGTTCCACAGTGAAACTAGTTGGCTAGCCTAGCATAGCATATATACTAGACGCTCCTATAGAGCTTAGTTCAGTGTGACTGGAACACCATCGTTTTAACTGTGTACCCTTATGGTCACCGCATGGTCAGGTGCGTCGGAGGAGGACCGCCTGTCTGCCTTGGCCGCAGAGCACCACTTCCCCCGCAGCTCCTCTATGACGGACACCCTCCGAGAGCACTCCCACGCCATCCCTCCTCCCCCCCAGACCGCGCCCCCGCCTCCCCCCTCCCTGTACTACCTGGACACAGGCCCTCCCCCTGCCTTCTGCCCCCCTCCCCCCCCCGCCAGGGTCCACAGCCAGGGCTACGACCCCGGAGGTCGCTCCAGCTTCAAGCCCTCGTCCCTGGACCTGCCCGGGGAGGCCGCCGCCCGCCAGACCTTCAGCCACATGGAGAGGCAGAAGAAGGCCCGCTCCATGATCATCCTACAGGACTCCTGCCACCTACCCGTAGAGCCCACCGACATCCCCCGCCCCTCGGGCGCCTGCACGCCGCCTGAGCGAATCAAACGGAAAGGTCGGGTGATTGACAACCCCTACGCCAATGTGGGACAATTCAGCATTGGACTATACACGCCCACCAAGCCCCAGCGCAAGAAGAGCCCCCTGGTCAAACAACTGCAGGTGGGTACCTGGGTGTACAGTACATACATATAGTGGTACATGGGCATACTGTACACATGTTTTGAGCAGGTGAGGACCGTTTCCAAAGATGCCCCACCATGTCCCTAACCCTAACTCGGGTTAGTACTCTCCCCTGGGCCAACCCCCCTGGCCAATCCCCCTTTCCCTCAAATCATGTTTATGCATGATCAAGCGGCGTGACTGCTGATTAGGGCTGGGTATCGAGTCGAATTTCAAGAATCGATTCGATTCCGATTCACAAGGTTCAGAATCGATTATCACGATTCAATTCGATTCGATTCAATTCAATATCGATTCGGTTAGTGTTACTAAAACCTGTTTTTTTTAGCTGTAACCTTAATTACATGACTGCCAAGTTATGCAACACATCAATACTAGGGCTGGGTATCGATACTGATTTCCAAAAATGAATGAATGAATCAATCATTGAATGAATTAATGAATGAATTAATGAACTATTCATTCCTTCATTTATTCATTCATTCATTAAATCAAATATCGATTTTGGGATTCATGAATCGATTCAGAATCATTTGATTCAGAATCGATTCAGAATCGATTAATCAATTTTTTGAACCCAGCCCTACTGCTGATGTCACTCTGTGTTTTAGAAGACTTTACCGACGATGACTGGGCTAATCGGCTCTCTTACTCTAGACTAATGTGTTCATTGTAAGTCACATTGAATAGATGTGCTTATTGTAAGTCACTTTGGATAAAGATGTCTGCTAAATGATGAAAATGTAACAGCTTTACTGCTGAAATCCAGTCGTGAACATGAACATACTGTAGTACAGTATCTGTAGTAGAAACAAAATGCTCCATGTCAAAAGTCAACCATGATACACAAAATAAGGATAAGTGATTAAATAACTAGACAACGACTCAATAAGCAGTCAACTATAATATACCATCACAGCATGAAATGAAATATTATATTACATTACAGTATGTCCAAAGCCACTTACAATAATTGCATTTAACGTAGGAAAAGCCAGTGTACTACTACTTGCCAGAACTTACAAATGCATACCTGTAATCTAGTGCTGAAGGCAAAGGGCAAGACTAGCAAACTAACAACACTTACATTCCTCGAGAACACATGTTCAGCTGCTCTGTGCAAGGTGAGTACGCAGAGAGAACAGAAGAATGACGACTCTCTCTCTAGGTGGAACCCACCTCCAGCCCGCTGCTGTCAATGTGCGCTCCACTGGCTCCTTGCTCCAGCTGACAGTTTTGTGGGACAATTCTTTCTCGCACTGCGGAGAATTCTTCACAGATATAAGAGCTGAGCCCTCACTTAGCATTAGCACGCAATGAATGCTTCCACATTAGACATCACCGTCAATGAACCGGACGATTGTGTGTGTGTGCGTGTGTGCGTTTGTGTGTGTGCGTTTGTGTGTGTGCGTGTGTGTGTGTGTAACAAAAAAGAAAAGATTTGATAACGCTTCATTGTGTATGTGGTCACTGCTGGTTGCTTCCCCTCAGGTGGAGGATGCCCAGGAGAGGGCCAGCCTGGCCCTGGCCGCCGGACACTCCCGAGAGCCCTCCCCCTCCGGCCGCCACGCACACACGCACGCCCACACACACACCAGCCGCGCGGACTACTACCAGCAGCAGCTGCTGGCGGAGCGTAGCCGCCTGCGCGCCCAGGGGGAGGCGCTGCTCCAGGGGAGGGGCCCCTTCGCCGCCGCCATCGCCGGGGCCGTAAAGGACCGAGAGCGCCGCCTCGAGGAGCGGAGGAAATCCACCGTCTTCCTGTCCGTGGGGACAATGGAGGGGGGGGCGGGCGCCGCCGCCGGCGAAGCCCCCTCCCTCACTCAGTCGCGCTCCGTCGACGAGCGGATGCTGACCAGGGAGCTGGGGCAGCTGCCCCCACCTGCCCTGACCCTGAGGCCCTCGCCCGGCGGCACCACCTTCATACACCCGCTCACGGGCAAGCCCCTGGACCCCAGCTCGCCGCTGGCTCTTGCGCTGGCCGCAAGGGAGAGGGCGCTGACCTCCCAGAGCCAGTCCCCGGCCAGCAGCCCGGAGCCCAGGACTAAGCAGGAGCAGGCGGGGGCCCTCTTCAGCGACGTCCAGACCAAAGAGTCTCAGCAGGGGGCCGTGGGTGCAGGCTCGCCCCCTTTCTCCCCGCTGACGGCCAAGGCAGCAGCGGCCCCCCAGCTCGGCAAAGCCCAGTGGGGGGCGCCTTCGCCCTTGCTGCTCCACCAGGAGATGGAGGGGAGAGGGGAGGAGAGGAAGGAGGAGAGGAGGGCGGAGGACAAGAAGAGCATGTTGATCAGTATAGTGGATACTTCTCAGCAGAAGACCGCAGGACTCGTCATGGTCCACGCCACCAGTAATGGCCAGGCCGTGGGTCTGGGGCCTGGGTTGAATGTGACTCCGCCCCCCCCAGCGGCAGAACCTGAGCCCACCAAACCCTCTAGTTCACGGGCTGTCTCCCCCAGCCCCACGGCCCCCCAGGCCCAGCCCCAACCCCAGGCCCAGGCCCAGGCCCAGCCTGAGGCCCAGGCCCAAGGCCCGCGAGCAGCCAGCCCGGCCCAGGACAAGAGCCTGGCCCAGGGCAGCTCAGAGGAGGATGCGGACACCTACACGGTGACCCTGCCCCCCGCCATGCTGTCCTCCAGCGACGAGGAAACCCGCGAGGAGCTGCGCAAGATCGGGGTGGTCCCCCCGCCCGACGAGTTTTCTAACGGGCTGCTGGCCAAAGCTCAGGCCCAGGGTACCCCCGCGTCCTCGACCACGCCCGCCGCGCCCGCCGCCCCTCCGTCCCCGGCCCCTTCCGCCCCCGTCCCTAGCCTGACCCCCGCGCCGGCCCAGGCTCCTCCCCCTCAGCCACCCCCCGCCGGCGGAGCGGCCGTCTCAGGGAAGCCCTCGGAGCCACTGGAGCCCCCGCCGGTGGGGGAGTCCGGCTCCGCGGCCGACTCTGGCGTGGAGGAGGCCGACACGCGGAGCTCCAGCGAGCCGGAGCGAGACCACCACCTGGAGACCACCAGCACCGTGTCCACCGTCTCCAGCATGTCCACGCTGTCCTCGGAGAGCGGCGAGCCGGCCGACACCCACACCACGCACACCTCCTACGCCGACGGGCAGACGTTTGTGCTCGACAAGCCGCCAGTGCCTCCCAAGCCCAGACTCAAATCCCAGATAGGAGGCAGCAAAGGCCCCGTCACCTTCAGGGACCCTCTGCTGAAGCAGAGCTCCGACAGCGAGCTGCTGTCGCAACAGCAGGCCGCCGCCCTGGCCGCCGCCGCCGCCGGGGGCCCGCCGCTGGGCTCCGGAGGCCTGGGGTCGGGCTCCGTGTCTGGCCTCGCGCCCGCCCGGCCGCGCTACCTCTTCCAGCGGAGGTCCAAGCTGTGGGGGGACCCGGTTGAGCCTCGGGGCCCCGGGGTGGGGCTAGGGGTGGGGAGCCTGGGCAGTCTGGGGGGCCTGGGCCTGGGGCTGGGGCTGGGGGTCGAGGAGGGGGCGAAGCCGTCGGTGATGGGGGAACTGAGCTCCAGACTCCAGCAGCTGAACAAAGACACAAGGTCACTTGGGGAGGAGCCACTGGGGGCGTCTCAGGACCCTGGGAGGAAGTCACCTGTGGCAGGTGCCAGGTAAGAGGACAAGGGGGCGAGGAGTTACTTTAGACAAACATCCCATAATAAACTGTAGACACATTACAGACTAGAGGCAGCATTGCCCCTGGATACCCGCCTTCATACAGTAGCAACATCCACCCAGAGCTGGAATGAGATGTTTCGACTGATGTAATTCCCTGTGAATAGAGCTGAAATAAGAATTGGCGTTGGCATAATCTTTGTTGCTTAATTGATATAAATACTGATTATTTCAGCTTCATCTCATTCTAGTCCTGCGGCGCGAACGGAAACATCAGTCTCAATTAGACTCGACTCTCCCAGAGTTGCTATAGTCATACACTGGCTTAGAAATAGCCACTGTAGCTGTACATTCATGCAGTGTGCTGTGGTCATATGAGATGAGTTGTACCTGTTCTCCTCCAACCTTCCTACAGTATGATCTCCTACTTTTCTTACTGTTAATCTCTCCTATCATTCTCATCTACACTACAGGGCACATGGGAGAGTGTCCACAGGCCACTGACAGTAGCCATGTTAACATGTTTATTCACACCGTTCTGGGGGGCTTCTACACGGATGTAGGAATTACATTATCTGTATCTCTATATTCATTGATGAATATGTTGTGCACAATCTGCTTTCTCTCATCGTAAAGTATGGTAATAATTCAGCTCTATCCCCTGCACAGCCCACTGCAGTGGTAAGTAAGACAGTAGCACAGTAGCCCTAGAGAGCTAGAACATTCTACAGAGTGAGCATTAGCTTCCTTCGCTCCTGCCAAGCGCCCTTGTTAGCCAATCCCATCCCTCCCCCCCTCTGGCACACACAAGAGAAGAGAGAGGGCATAGAACCTATAACAGTCACAACTTGCCACTTCCACTATCCTTGCTGTTTAACAATGCGTACGCGTAGACAAGCACGTATTTCATGGCGCGTTAATTTCTGCGGACCTGCCTGCCCAGCCAAGCGCAGCCAACACTCCAACAGAACGCAGGAGACGCGTGCTACAGCCATCTTTTGTACGCGTACGTGTAGTTAAAAGCAAGGATACCGCGGGCTTTATTAGCCTGAGACTTGCAACAGACAGGACAGTGCACAGTATGTCTGGATTGTGCACAGGAAGCGGTCAGCTCTCTCACACCCCAACGCCGTGAGGAACCTGGGCGGCTCAACCAGAAGCGCTGGACTGTTTTCTTTGTTTTTTTTCTCTGATTCCTGATCTGAAAGTCAAATGAAGTCCTTTGTGTTCCTACAGATGTGAAAAGGACACCGAAGACAGTAAACCATAAGTTTATAGCTTCTAGGGTAAACCAACGTTCATTTATTATCATTTCTTGTTTCCTAACAAGCCTATCAACTAATCCCATAGATATGGAATAACCCTATTATGTACTTTATGCCTTCTTCCTTTCTTATTATCTGAATCACCGTGTCAGTTGTTACCTTGTTTGCATCGTCATCAACCTCTCAAATACAAAATAGCATTCTCCTGTTGTTAAGGATTTCACACAACAATCCCATCCTCCAGGTGAAAATGATCCGTAGTTCTTAAAGATCACTGTACTGAGAACCTGTAGTGGGATATTCGAGGAGGTGAATCAGTACAGCAGTAGACCCCTTGAAACAGCTCGAGTTTCGATGGATCGCCGTTTCCACGGTTACTGCATTGGCCGCCCGTTTAGAGTTCTATCTAGTCAGTAAATTGGTGTTATATCAAATCACACTCAGTGAAAGACTAGACTGTGTGTGTGTGTGTGTGTGTGTGTGTGCGTGTGTGTGTGTGTGTGTGCGTGTGTTCGTGTGTGTGTGTGTGTGTGTGTGTGTGTGTGTGTGTGTGTGTGTGTGTGTACGTGAGTGCGAGTGTGTGGGTGGGGGTGTGTATGAGTGTGGGCATGTACTTGGTACTGGTTCGAGGGTATGCCGGTGCAAACAAGCTAACAAAGGACCCAGCGGCATGCATCTCCCGAGAGCTTTTACTCATCTCTCTCTCTCTCACACACACACACACACACACACACACACACACACACACACACACACACACACACACTCTACCCGGGTCTCACACACACTCTACCCTGGGTTCAGACCTACAACCCTGCCAGCCAGGTCCCACGTCTCAACCTCTTCATCCTCCCTGTGCTCTCCTGAGACTGTGGCCAAGCCCTGGTTCAAATACCAGTCAAATACATCCCTCTCTCCTGAGACTGTGGCCAAGCCCTGGTTCAAATACCAGTCAAATACATCCCTCTCTCCTGAGACTGTGGCCAAGCCCTGGTTCAAATACCAGTCAAATACATCCCTCTCTCCTGAGACTGTGGACAAGCCCTGGTTCAAATACCAGTCAAATACATCCCTCTCTCCTGAGACTGTGGACAAGCCCTGGTTCAAATACCAGTCAAATACATCCCTCTCTCCTGAGACTGTGGCCAAGCCCTGATTCAAATACCAGTCAAATACATCCCTCTCTCCACCGTTCTGTCGGTGTCCCTGATCAATAAGAAATAGAATCAGCAGTTTCAGCATTTTCCCTCCTACTGCCCCCACCCCACTCAATCCACAAGATTGAAAGGATGTATTTTCACGAGTATTTGAACTGCGTCAAACTCTACCCTTCACGGTAATGTTCCCTCCCTGGCCAGCTCAGAGATGCAGTGGGTTCCCCACTTTCACCTGCAGTATTTTAGAATATTCAAGCTCATTTGCTTGCATTTATGTCGCTATACCCTCCAACAAAGTGCTTCTCTATTTTGGACTGAAGTCCTGGATGTAGCCTATCCTAGATGGAGGGGAGTGGAGCTGGCACAGCAGGAGGGAGATTCTGTAGTAGAATAGACTGCGTGGCATTTGGCTCAGATAACCTGCCATATGTGTTGAGGTGCCTCCCCTATGCCCACTAACCAGAAGCAGTTATAGAAGCCTCTACCCTGTCCAGGCTGGCCCTCCCTCTGGCCCTGGCCCTGGATCTAGCCCTGGCCCTAGCCCTGGCCCTGGATCTAGCCCTGGCCCTGGATCTAGCCCTGGCCCTGGCACACTTCAGGCTGTAGCTGAGTCCAGCAGCGCTAAGGGAGGACTGTGCATGCTTCAGCTCACCTGCTGGCCCTAAGGCTCAGTACTGTCCTAGAGGGGTAACACACACACACACGTACTTCTAGACCTACATACAAAGATACACACTGATACATACTGTGGAGCACAGCTCACACACCCTCCCCACTAGTGTTTAGTGTAGTTCTAGTGAGGTTAGAGTAGACATGAACAGCACTATGGCAAGCAAATGTGTCCGTTGGATATTTTATCAATATTTATCAAAATGTCAGAGGGGTGACACTTCACTACATTATGTCAGTATTATGCGGTCATGATGCATATAAGGCTTTATAAGCATGTTTGATTTTTAATGCAGAAAACACAATTGCTTATAAAGGATTATAAGGGCTCATACATGCTTATAAACTATCATGGGTTATTTTGATTCACTTAAAGTGAAGTGTGACCAATCGTGTAAGTATAACATCAACCACCAATCACGGATCTGGACCGGTTGTAACATCACCACTTACAGTACATCATCACCTGAGATGTCACGGGATAGCACTGTGTCACATGATATGTGACCGAGTGGTCCGATTGGTCACCCATCCTGACTATCCAATCAGTATCACACATCCTTCTCCCTTGATCCATCTCGCTGGCAGACTCGCCTGCTGAGGGTAGAGCGATCCAATTGAATAAGATTCAGATTAATATCGCCGCTATTCTTATGATCCTTCTCTCTTTCTCTTTCCCCGTTCTCTCTTGAACGCGCTGTCACTCTCTCCTCACACCCTCTACCGTAAGCATTGCCTGGGATATGGGCAGCATCCTAGTGGCCTTAGCCAACTGAGATGCCGCTCCATCACTCAATGCTTTCCACCTCGACCACTGTCTGTCCATTCAAACTCGCTCATACCCAGCCCCTGTGCTGTAATGTTGTCCATTCATATCCACCATGTACACATGCTGTGTGTGATAGATCTGGCTGGTTCAGAGAGTTGTGGTTCTCGTTTGTTTTTGAGTTTTCCCCTCTGGGTTTCTGTTTATTTCTCGTTTTCTTTTTAAGTTACGTCAGTTTCTGTTTTTCTCAGTGATTGTGTTGAGGATGACATTGGTCCCCTGACTATTCTCGTAGCATGGGCCCTTTCAATTCACCGTGAACAATGTCCACAGCGAGGTGATGTGCAGTAGCATCACGCTCAGTTGGTAAGAATGACCCACATAGTTATGTATTTGTAGTTAAAATGGAAATTGGGTATTATATTATGCTCCTAAAAACTTACTATAGTTTTAGTACTAGAGCATAGCTGGTGTTTAAACATGTACCTGTAAAAGTCAGGAGACGTGTGCCATTCCTCTTTTGTTTATTTTGCTGTCTTTGTATTCTTTATCATTTTGTTCAATGTTCCAGATGTGAATTGTGTGCTCATCTCTCTCTCATGTGGCCTGCTAGCCAGAACTGCTCCTGTTAAGGTTTACTCTGTTGTTGTTGCCATGCCAAATACACACGCCAACCCCCCGCCCCCCAACACACACACACACACACACACGTATCTATATACAGTACAGTACACACACACACACACACACACACACACACACGCCACCCCACCCACCCCCCCACACACATACACATACATGCATAACCACAAATAAACCTGCTGACGATGAGACACAAACACAGAGACAGGCATGGCAACGACAGTGGAGTTGGCTTGAACAGGGGCTAGTTTTGGCTAGCAGGCTACGTCTCATGGACTGATGCTAACATTCTCTCCCATTGCTCTCTCTCTCTCTCTCTCTCTCTCTCTCTCTCTCTCTCTCTGCTCACCTTGCATGCTCCGCCCTGCTGCTCTGATCTGATTGGTCTAGAACTGACTGTGCGCCCAGGAGGGCGGGACAACTGTGTAAGTGCGCATGGAGCTCATCTCATCTCCACCTGCCCCGTTGATTTAGTCATCTCTGTACACCCTGCCTAGCCTTCATGTCCATCACACACACACACACACATACACACACACACACACACACACACACACACGCACACACGCACACAAATACAGTAACAAACACATAGTTTAGACAGAGACATGCATGTATACACTACTCGTGTGGAACTGACTCAGTTCTGCACTAGCTCCGCCCCTCTTGCCTGTCCATTCCTAGACACGCCCCTCATTCTATCCCTAAACCCCACCCCTTAAACCTAGTATGTAGACGCTGTCCAGTCACAGCCCTTAGGCCAAGGCGGACTAGATGTTTGCACCTGTCACGTTCAACAGTAAAATCATACATAGAAGGAAGAACAAAATGAAGAATCATTGTTTTACTGTCTTAGGCAGGTGCAAAATCTTAGTAAAGAGTTGAGTGTAGTGCTGTGTGGCTGGCTTCTGCTCTTCATGCTGCAGTAGACTCCAACGTGTAGCTGTCTGTTCTGACACTCCAGAGATGACGTCTGCAGCCTGAAGACTGACTGACGGTCGTGTTCTTTACTTTCACCTCAGGATCTCCCCTTCCCGTCCATGCCATGACTGTCGTAGACTCATAGAGATGTGACCCTTACTTTCTGCATGCACAATAATCCTGTCTACCCTAGAATACATCATTATGGACACATCTTGAGTGGCTCTGTGTGTGTGTGTGTGTGTGTGTGTGTGTGTGTGTGTGTGTGTGTGTGCGTGCGTGTCTGTGCGTGTGTGTGTGTGTCTGTGCGTGTGTGTGTCTGTGCGTGTGTGTCTGTGAAAAAAAGAGTGAAAGTGATCCTCCAACAAGCTTGTGGAAGCCCAAGGAGGTTAAAATGGACATCAGAGGAAGTAGGCCTTCCATGCTGGTTGATTGGCTCAGACTTCTGATTCTGAGTGTACTTCAGACAAACTTGGCCGACCGAGCCAGGAGATAGGAATACAGATGAGTTCTTTCATCAGATTTTGCTAAAGTAGTTTAAAAAGAGAGAATATGAGAGTTTGAGAGAAAGGGCAGTGAAGAACTGAGAGTTGGGTATTTTGTGAATCACTGAGCCATATGTCAAGAGTAAAGAATTTTAAAAATAAAAAAGTTCACACTGTTTAAGACGAAAACAGTACCTTGCTGTTTCTATTGTTGTTGCTGTGAGGTCTAGAAACTTGCTCTGACTAACGGTCACTAACCCTAGCCTACTTTGATTGGCTTGTTGGAATGAGGGTTCCAAAGACCATGTACTTCTTTTCAAATGAATTTCAGTATAACATTTACCATATTGTTCTCTGTATCTCTCCCTGTGTTAAATCTGCTTCCTCTTTCTTTACGTTTATTCCTTCCTCCCTGCCTCTCCTCCAGACTTTTCAGCAGTCTAGGAGAGCTCCACACCATCTCCCAGAGAAGCTATGGCACCACCTACACCATCCGCCCTGGCAGCCGCTACCCTGTAACACGACGCACCCCCAGCCCCGGCTCAGGCTCTCCAGACCGGGGTGACCCTCTTGGGCGACTCTCAGGCTTCGGCCTATCCACCTCCCCCACCACGCCTCCCCACACCATCCTCAAGTCCTCCAGCCTCAGCCTGCCCCACGAGCCCAAAGAGGTCCGCTTCGTGATGAGGAGCTCCAGCGCCCGCTCCCGCTCCCCGTCCCCCTCCCCCTCCCACTCCCCTGGGCTGGGCTCTCCTCTCCTGGCCCTCCGCCCCTTCCACCAGAAGCCCCTCCACCTGTGGAACAAGTACGACGTGGGGGACTGGCTGGAGAGCATCAACCTGGGGGAGCACAGAGCCGGCTTCCAGGAGCACGAGATAGAGGGGTCCCACCTTCCGGCGCTGACCAAGGACGACTTCGCCGAGCTGGGGGTGACGCGCGTCGGACACCGCATGAACATCGAACGGGCGCTCAAACTGCTGCTGGAGAGCTGACCCCTGCCCTGAGGCAGAGGAAGAGAGAGAGAGGAGGACAGAGAGAGGGACAGAAATGGAGAGAAATACGGAGAGAGAGGCCCAATCCTCTTTTCCATTGGCTGTATTTGTACGTCCCTGTATTTATTTTATTTCTTTTTTAATACAGAATGGTTTTTGATTCATACCCTGCACTAGACATTGCACTGAATTATGGAAGAAATGAACCCTTCCCTGATCTTCTGTCCACATCACTGTAACCAGATTTGATCAGATGAGACCTCTCTGCTTAGGGGAATCGCATGAGCTCCAATTAGAACCAAATCAGACTTTTTAAATTGTATTTCTGACAGAGCATTTGGATTGGCTGGTAACAGCTTAGACCGCCCCCTCCCCCCCTCTACCTCTGTCCCTCCCTTTCTCTCTTGCTCCTGTTCACTGGGCCTCTGAAAGCTTTTACCGTTTGAGTAAAGGACAAGCTCAGTTGCCTTTCAGAATATTTCTACCGAGATCAACGACGGTGCACACAGGACTCTAGACACAGGACAGGCACAGCTCTCAACAGGGGTGCCTCCCCTCCCTACCTGCTCTTTACAGTATGTTTGAGCCCAGATGCGGAGCTCTGCCCGGGAGAGCACAGGAGAAAACTCCTCCGCCCTGGGACCCTCTCTCGGACTGACTGTGCTATCTATTATATTTGGAGAATGTTTAACCAACACTAGTGGCTTTTTTCATAATCAAACAATTTGCTTTGGGTTTCCAAAGGGAATATTAGAGATAGATAGATATGATATATATGTATTTAAATAGCTTTGAGAATTAAAGACAGAACACTGCAAAGAAACGTAATAAATACAACTGTACCTGTCACCTACTGTACTTCTAGATAGTAGGCAGAGAGAAAACTTTACATTTATTCCACCAATAATTTACTCATTTCTACTAATTATATACATATATATATTTGAAAGAAAAAAGTATATAGATATATGAAAATGAAATTTTGTCATATGTATACAACTTTACTAAAACTATTCATAGTATTATGTATAAAATCCATGGTTGATGAATTTATGGTCACCCTTTCCTGAGCAGTAGCATGTCAGTTTGCATCATGTCTTGGAAAGAGAGTTTGTTTGTTTTGTAATCTGTTTTCTTACGGTCATCCGTCATACTCAAGGGCATCCCATAATGTGAGGGCATGAGTTCAGTCGAGTTCCATCCCTGTTGCCTTGGCTACAGACCCCAGTCACCCAAACTGGCACCCTCGTCTTGTTCTTGCTGCTAGACGTCCACCATACTGCTTCCTACCGTGTCTGGTCTCAGAGCCAATCAGACGTGTCTGGTCTCAGAGCCAATCAGACGTACCAGGATAGGGCGGAGGAGGAGATCATCCATAGGAACATGGAGAGAAGGACATAGTTTATCTTTACTGTATCTGGACTTAATAAGAAATACACCTCCACCTCCCCAGCCCCTCAAACACACTGGTGAGCAGGCCGGCCGTCTTAACATACCCAAATGGTAAATGGTAAATGGACTGCACTTATACAGCGCTTTTCCACCTTAGCGGCACTCAAAGTGCTTTACAATGGCCTCTCATTCACCCATTCACACACACACTCACACACCAATGGCGGTAGCTGCCATGCAAGGTGCTAAGCTGCTCATTGGGAGCAATTTGGGGTTAGGTGTCTTGCTCAAGGACACTTCGACATGTGGACAGTCGGAGCTGGGATTTGAACCGCTGACCCTTCGATCACTGAACTCCGACCCACAGCCGCTCACACCCGTCTGTCTGCAGCCACCAGGCTCAG
>NC_140251.1:4898337-4908337 GCF_949987555.1 Borostomias antarcticus | reverse complement strand
TAAGTTCACCACAGTTCCAGATGCAAAATGATGCTACACAAGTGATACACATCATTCACACTAATGAGTTTGGCAGTAGGTCGACTTCTTCTTCTTCAACAAAGCACAATCTACATGGTGAGAGCTAGGGAGCGGCGGAACCTTTTTTTGAAATCCACTGGAATCTGGTGACCCTCCGGATCCAGTGTTCTGATCATCGTTTTGAGGGTTTTTACTTTGTGTCGGTTTTCTCCTTGTTTGCACTGTGAAGTTTAAAATGGTGGCTCTATCGCTGTGAGGGTGCAGCCTTGCCATGCAGGTCTACCCCCCCCCCCCTCAGGTCCAAGATAAGCCAAGCCACTCATCCAAATAACTGCGACTGGCTCTGGTCAGCTTGGACAGCTCTGACAAGTTACACATGTGTGCGCGTGTGTTCAAACCATCGCTCCTTGGCCGTGTTCTCGAAATGTAAATTCCCTCTCTTCTGTGGAGAAATTCACAGACAAGACGCTTGTCCCTTACATGAGTGAAATGTGAAGAAAGTTGAGACGGACCACAGTCGAAACTGACTGATGGGAAAGATGAAATCAGAATATCATGGATGACAAAATGTTATGGGGAGAAAAGCTCACCATGTTGAAAATGCTCAGATTAGAGGGTTTCTTCTCAACCTACTGAAGCTTGGTGATGCCCACACATACAGAGAGGGGGGGGGGGGAGCGAGGCAAGGCCATCCATGTTCCCACTGTGATAGCTCCACCACAGAGATCTATGTTTGTTATATTATGTAATAAATTTATAATTAAAAACATGACTTCAAAACGTGTCATTCGTGTTGAAGTGCAATCTTTGGTGCATCAACATCAAACCTGTGCAAATAGTTCATTGATGAAAAGCTGAGAGCAGAGAGCCTAGAAAGTGCAAGTACACAATTCAGATTTATTACACAACATATAGAGTAGAACATTTCACAACTGTAGAAAAGATATGGGTGAACGTCCATTGAAATGCAGAGACATGTTGCCGCGAGTGAACTGAAACCTCATACAAAGATGGAATGTCCATACAACATTGGTACAGTATTTAGTATAAGCCACGTTGATGCTACTAGAGTGGGGATTTCATGAAACCAGATCGCTTAGCAGAACTTTAATGAACATAAAAACCCTAACTTCTTGATAACTGAGGCTGAAGAGCACTTAGACAGCATAGTGAACCATGTGCAGTCATTTCAAGTATATCTCGCGTAATGGGCTGTGAACATGAACACATTTTACACTCCCCATGTAATCTGGCTTCCTCACCAGACCCAGCTTTATGAAGTCAATACGCACACAAAAAGATCTAAAATACAGATACAAGCTCTAAGACAATCACATGGTTACATGGCAAGTTCACTGTTTAATTAAAACCCTACAGGACACAGCTGTCTTCACAATGCAGTACATAGAGAAACAACAGCAGTCCATACTTTACATGACCTCCAACGTCACTGTACACACACACACACACACACACACACACAACAACACACACAGTGCAAAATAAACTGACGAGATCTGGAGGAGTAACAAAGAGACAGTTCACATTCACAGGTTCACTTTGCTCTCGACAACCACATCGTTAGTGTGTGTGCGCGTGAGTGTTTATACACATCTTGTTTTATAATAGCTCATATTCTAGTTTCTCCTCAAATAAATGATCCCGTTCATACACTTGAGAACTCATCCCCAGCCTCCCTGCAGTAGCGTCAGGGCTTTCAGTCTAAACCGTGGGCTCATCCGCCACACCTCTCTACTCCTGGATGAGGGTTAAAGGGGGAGGGCACAGTGCTAATCAGCAGCAATGGGACACGCCTATAGAGAGGGGGTCAGAGGACAGGGCTGTAGAAGAGAGGGGGTCAGAGGACAGGGCTGTAGAAGAGAGGGGGTCAGAGGACAGGGCTGTAGAAGAGAGGGGGTCAGAGGACAGGGCTGTAGAAGAGAGGGGGTCAGAGGACAGGGCTGTAGAAGAGAGGGGGTCAGAGGACAGGGCTGTAGGAGAGAGGGGGTCAGAGGACAGGGCTGTAGAAGAGAGGGAGTCAGCAGGTTCTGCCCCCCCGCCCTCGTGTGGCACGGTCCGACCACATGGATGACACAACCAATGTCTTTCGGGATGAGATGTCAAGAATATGAAAAGGATGTATATAACTTAGGGGTGATGCCCGAAAGTGGTGTCCATAACGTCCGTCACTGAGAATCAGGGGTCTCCAAACAGTCCCCACACAGGGAGAATCAGAGATCCCAGTCCCCAGACAGGGAGAATCAGAGATCCCAGTCCCCACACAGGGAGAATCAAGAGGTCCCAGTCCCCACACAGGGAGAATCAGAGATCCCAGTCCCCACACAGGGAGAATCAAGAGGTCCCAGTGAATGATCCAGTTCATACGCTTGAGAACTCATCCCCAGCCTCCCTGCAATAGCGTCAGGGCTTTCAGTCTAAACCGTGGCCTCGTCGGGGAAGTGCATGTGCACAGCACCGGCCAAAGGGAGAGATGAGAAGGATGTGTTGGTAACATGAGGATAACATGGAGAGCGTGTGACTGGGTGTCACGCAGACTCAGGACTCTCTGCCTTCAGTTCGTCCGCTGTCTCTGATGACTCCTCCCCCTTCTTCTGCTCCAACTCAAAGTTCTACAGGTTGGGGGGTGACAAGAAAAACATGTCAGCACCTTCTGCTGCAGAAATATTAGTCACCTACCGTAAGTTAACAGTAAACTATGATGTGCATGGGTGAAGCATCTAAGGTTGACTAAACAGAATGTTTTGAATAGTAAATGTATATTACACTAGAAAGTATGTACTGTAAGTATATATGTATGTATGTATCCTCATCAGATTTTCCGAGCAGATTAGTAAGAGGGAATATCAAAAATAAATTATACACAGACAAGTTTCTTGGTGCTTGCTCTCCAGAACTAATACATACTTGATATTTACCGTTAATGAGGCACTAACTGCCACAGCTACCCGGCATGAATAAATAACACCATTCCAGGCTGAAAATGAGAATCGATCCTGTGATATTCAGACGGGGGCTGTACCTCCAACTCTTTCATCACTTCATCCATGAAGTCACTAGAGTTCTGCTTGTACTGCATCGCCATCTTGATGGTGTCTCTGAACATCTGAGAAACAGAGGAAATGATACCCCTTTGCTGAGAGGGTGATCAGCTGTAGACTGCCATCCCTACAGGACGTGCACGCCGCCAGGACCCTAAAAGGGGCCAATAAGTATGTGGCCAACCCCTCCCATCCCGGTCTCTCTTTGACCCGCTCCCCTCTGGCAGGAGACTGCGGTCTATCGGGACCAGGTCCACTCGCCACAAAGACAGCTTCTTCCCACAGCCATCAGATTCATCAACAAGACTTGTGTCCCTCCACGACCCCCCCCCCCCCCCCCCTAACACACACACACACACACCCTGACTCTCTACCCCCTGCACCACTTGAACACGAACCCTGATTGTTCCACACACCTTAACGGCACACACTGCACTCACTGTACATAACACCACTCACCCACCACTCACACCACACCCCATTCTGTATTGTAGTACGTATATTGAAATTGTGCCTCCCCTTTTACTTTTATTTTTAATTTTTAACAGTATATCGTAATTTGTACATTGCACTGCATTTTATTGCAGTTTTTGATATTTTGTATTTGCAGTTTTTCGTACTGTCCTGTCCTGTACGCTGTTCTATGTCGTCTACAACAGTGTATGCCTTAACCCTAGTCACATTCCTAGTATGTGTGAACCATATACAAGGCAATAAACAGATCTTGAGTCTTGAGTCTGTTAGTTGTCTAACATATAACACATACATGAGCAAACTTTATCACTGTCTGTCTGTATCTCTGTTTCCATTCATATTTGGCAAAGGTATCGGCAGGGGTTTCGATCAGACGGTGACAGCGACGGATTTTCAAATTAGGTCATTAGGGCAGCCCAAATGGCCAAGTTGTGATACATAATTATGAATGATAACATGTCTCTCCTGCCATCTTGGTTCACACACCCTCTCATGAAACACCTGAGAAACTAAGTATACCACCTATACTACCTGTGTGTGTGTGTGTGTGTGTGTGTGTGTGAGTGTGTGTGTGTGTGTGTGTGTGTGTGTGTGTGTGTGTGTGTTTTATGAGGGCAATATTGTCTCTCACCTTCACTACATTAGTGCCGTCAGCAGCAGATACGAAGTAGTGAGGTAGTCCTTGCTTCTTGGCAAAGTTAAAGTTCCTTTGTGTCACCTTCACGTCGGCTGCCAAAAAACAGACATGATACAAACACAGGTTGACTCGTATACAGCAAACAGAGAAGGAAGTCAAGGAAACAGGAAGCAATCTCCCTCTGTTGGTGTGATGAGTTATGACACTCATGGCTTACCGTCTATCTTGTTGGCGACCACAGTACATGGAATCTCCGGCCTGTACTCTCTCAACTCCTTGTACCAGTTGGTCAGATTCTTATACGTGATCTTCCTCTGAACATCAAATACCTGGGAAACAACGCAGCAGACTTCAATCTCAGGTCATAATCAGTAGGGCACTTTTCAGATTCTAGGATGCACTCTCACCATGATACATGCGTGTGCTTTATGGTAGTATGAGGGGTGCATGCTCTGGAACCTCTCCTGACCTGCCGTGTCCCAGAAATCTGAGGGGGAGATGCAAACATGAGCACACACCTGACACACTCCAGCACACTGTGTGTAACCACTACCCTGTGTCTAGAGAACAGGACACAGCAGAAGTGAACTCAACTGGAGCAAGAGCCTGTTACCTACAGTAATACATATGCAAACCTAACCTTTAAACAAACATTAAACAACACAATTTTCTCCATAGTTTTTGCCAATAGTTTGTTACAGTGTCACACTGGCCACAGGTTGGAGCTGCAAGAGCTTAACAACATCACTTCAAAAAGCAAAGCCTTGTCAGAGGTGTTAATACTTACCCACTAATACGGTCTTGTCATCTATGGTGGTAGTATATTTGTAGAGAGTCAGGGCATAGGTTGACAGCTGCTGTGGACGACTTGAGAGTGTGTTAGGGAATCAAATAATACATTTATATTATGTATTTATCCCCAAAGGGAAATAATGCATGCTGTCAATCATCTAGTCTACAATCAATCAGTAGACTCTTAAGTGTATTATTAAATGTATGCATGAGAGTATGAAAAGGATACTATCCATCCATGAGAAACCTCTCCATCAACCTGAGAGACAGGGAACAATTTCAGTTTCAACTGCAGAGACATCACACATGATAACATTAACAGTTGACGTTATTGAACATGCGCTAATTAGGTTTCTGCTAGCTGACATACTTGGATTTACCAACTGCACTGTCACCGAGGCAGATGATCTTGACTTGTTCGTCTGCATCGTATTTCTCCTGGTCAAGCTCAGATATGTTAGTGGCGTCGCCAGCCATTCTTGTTCAGGTGTTTGTTAGTCTCTCCTCAGTCTCAGCTAGGCTAGTACCTGGCTAACCTAAGATATTATGAGATTAGCTAGCTAGCAAGCTAACGAGCTTTGAAGCTAACGTTAGCTAGCTACATTAACGCCTCTCCGTCTTGCAATTATGTCGAAGACCAATTCGGAGAAAACTAGGCCTAGCTTACTAGAATTAAGGAAAACATGAACGTTACTGGTTGCTGTTAGATCTGTTGTAGCCTATAGCAACATGCTCTTGTGAAGAGCAGCTGCCTAGTTTCTATGCAACGCATAGACGCTTGAAAGACCCCAATTCTCAAGCTTGTCCTTGGAATTGCCTGACAAAATGTGTACCCATTGGATAGGGCCAGTTTTTTTTTTCAAAGTTTACTATACAGACAATATTTATTCTTTGGCATGAAACATCTTTATTAATAATAAATCACTGAGTTTGTCACAATAGTATGAACAATCATAATCATTTATTTTTATTTTTTTTCATCAGACATCAGAGATCATTGATATTCTCTTTGGGAGGCATTTAATACTGAGTGGTCACCTTGCATCCCTTCTAACTATTAGATTAAAGCCATCCAAACATTTTCCCAAATCCTAAAATCTATCAAGTGGGGGTTGCCAACTTTTTCCCCTTTTCTTTCTGTCACACTCAAAACATCACATGTAACATGTATTATCCTTTGTCACCAAGTTCATACTGAACCACCTAAAATAAAAAAGGGTTTCAACACAAAGCAAATGTGATTGTCTGGTACAGAACTCTGTCACCAAAATATTGAGTCCTCATTCGTGATGTAGGTGCCTACTATACAGCTAGATAACTAAAAGACTAGCAGAATAAGGCACAGAGGGCTAACTTTATTATTCAGTGCAGAGCAGTGTTGATACTGCAGTGTTTATTGCTGGGTAAAAGGAATATGTGACGGGGAGGAGGAGGGTCCTTATTCAGACACGTCCACGATCAGTGGGGCGATGTAGTCCGAATGGCGGATTCCAAAAGAGAAGCTTGGAGGCTTGATCCTTGTGAAGGTCACCTTGAAATGGAATGGAGACAGTTAGTATCCAGTAATAGGAACTCTGGGCAAGTTTAAAGTGATCATTATGAGGTGACCTGCCTGCTCAGGGTGGTGCGCTCCAGGGCCTGGCTTCGTGGTGGTGTCTCCAGGCATGCTGTTACGTCCAGTCATGCTGTAGCGGGGGGGCTTGTGCTTGTAGGTGCAGGGGTCCACCACTCTGTATGTTCCAGGGCCAGGAGTCTATGGGACACAACACATTCCGCGTTCCACGTAAGTACTGTACATGTGCTGGTTAGCAAAACCGCTCCATGAGCCCAAATGGTTTTGATGGGTCGAACTAACCTTCTGTAGGTCCTCATGGAAGCTGCCAATCTTGCTGCGTCCACGGAGGGAGTAGTTGGGAGCAGAGATTTTGTTGACAGTATTTGGACCGAGCACAGAGGGCAGCATGTATGCAGCAGGACCTGAGGATATATTCACACTATTACATTTATATTGACTAAAGCATTCTTTCAGTCCCGTTGTGGAACCTTGTATTTGACTGATTTTAAAAACACAGTGTTGGAATATTGATATACTGTAGGGACAGAATGTTACCTGGTGTCTGGTCATTACGGAATCCTTTGCTTCTGGCAGACAGTGAGTAGGCAGGGGCGGAGTAGTAGGCAGACTTCCCTGACCTTTCTGGGGAGTAGCGTCCTAAAACACCACACAAACGGTCAGAATATAGGCCAACATGTGTGTACATGGATGTACCATTTGTATTTTTGTCTCTGTGTGTTACTGACCCGGTCCAGGGGTCTGGAACAGCTGAGGGTCATTTGGGCGGCTGTAGAGTGAGTAGGCCGGTGTCCCATCGCGGCCCAGCCTGGTGATGTTGGAGGGGACCAGGTATCCCGGGCCTGGGGAGCAGTCAGAGCTGAACTGACGATGCCGCGTCCCAAAGCTGAACGCAGCCCCTTTCAGCATCCTGGGGTCATGCTGGTTGATACCTATCAGAGACCGAGAGGATAATCAGTAGGACTATGTGTTAAGGAGCTGGATTAATTCATCAGCAGAGAGGGTTGAGGAGGATCGTTTGTTGTTGTTGGTATTTTACCTGTGGCCCCTGGCAGGGCGTACTTGGGTCCAGGGCTGCTGTAGAGGGCTGCTATGGGGCCTCGGGGCTTGTGGGGTCTCCAGGACCCAACCCAAACATCAGTGCCTGACATTCTATGGGAGAGTTTTCAGTTGAGCCTTTTAAAAGAGTAGTAAAGGGAAAATGCATGTTTAGCCCGGTTTTAAGGTTACTTATGATCATATACAAAGATCAAAACGTTGACAAAGCTAGCATTTTCAAGAAAGTTGATAATTGCTCTACCACCGTTTTGGTCATACAATGGATGTGGGTGGGCATCTTGAAAAATCATTCAAAAGCATGTTAAACTCTCGATTTCAAAGACAAGAAACTATAGGTGTTAGTTGGCGTTCTGACATATAATTCGTCATAAAGTAAGATTCTAGTTCATCTGGAAAGGTTTTTTAAATGCATAGAACTATTTAGTCGCAGCACATACATGTGTAAACTTCTGCCTAGCAACATAAACAATAACAATAGCTACTGTAAGTAGTTCCGCTTCCTGAATCCCCTCTGCGGATTGATCTACACATCTACAACGGTCGCTTCAATAGCCTACAAGTCAATGGATTTCATAAAATGATCAATAAAACCCTACAGGATTCATACTTTGTGGCGAATTTGATGTCAGAACACCAACGGACACCAATTACACCCTCGGTGAGCTTCTTGTCTTTGAAATCGAGTTTAACATGTTTTTGAATGATTTTTCAAGATGCCCATCCACATCCATTATATGACCAAAACGGTGGTAGAGCAACTTTCTCGAAAATGCTAGCTTTGTCAACGTTTTGATCTGAACAATTGTATATGATCATAAGTAGGCTAACCTTAAAACAGGGCTAAACATGCATTTTCCCTTTACTAGCCTACTCCTTTAATTCTGAATAAACATATCATGAAATAGTATTAGTAAAACAAAACAAAGTAGTAAAACCAGGTAAGATCTATTGATTATAGCCTACACTTCTTTTTGAGCTGTCAGTGCTGATGTCTGAAGCCAAATGTTGTTGTTTTTTGTTTCTTCGGAGTGTGTTTTAGTAGCCTAACATTTCGCGCAATTATGACGTGGCGCATAATGTCTACTGGAGCTGACAGTGCGCAAAAGTTTCATAGCTACGGCGAACAGTCTGCACAGGGCGATAGTCTAATCTACGTCGAAATTGATTCTGTTACCCCAATGCAATGTAGGCTACTGAATACAAATATAAACTTTAACATAAACCTTAACAAAACAACAATAATGTTCCAATCAATAAATTAAAAGAAACCTAAATTGTCGGGAACGTTCTGAAAATCCAACCCATAACGCCAACGCGGTCACCAACAAACACAAATCGTGTTGGCGTTGGTTGGGGCAGAGTGCACACGCAGAGTTAAGTGCTTGTGAGCAGTTGATCCATCGATCGATCAATAATAGAGGCCATAAAGTTAGAGACGTTAGAACTCTGATACTGAACATGACAGGCAAAACCATACAAAGTAGTATAGGCTAGGCTACAATTTATCCATCCACACCCACCCCACAATCTAGCCTAACGTTAGAAATCCCACCTGTAGAGCCTAATAGACTACTGTTGTCTTCTTGGTGGCAAAAAGGAGCTCCCCGGGACCCACGGCGTGCGGCCAAACACTGAGATTGTTTACAACTTTAGTTGTCTTCTCGCTCACTATGGCGACGTTGCCATAGAGATGGCACTTTGATAGGCAAAAGAGCAGTCAAACGTTCAGCACAGTCGCACATTGGAAACAAAATCATTAGCATAAAGTCTTGCCATGATTATGCATTTTGTAAACAGTGAGAGCTCAACAGGTTCATGGGGTTAGGCTAAGCCTAAAGCTTGGCCACTATTGGCCTGCATGATCCAATGAATCTCTGTGGGGTGTAGATTATAACCCCACATTAAAGCAATTTTAAGATTAATATTAGAGTAAGATTATAACCCCATATTAAAGTAACTTCAATAGGCCTACTGAGTTTTCACTGCTTCCTTCATTCACAGCCACCCTAATGTAGGCCTACAATAGCCTTATACATCTGGGAAATTGTTTTGGATAAAACAAGGGAAGACAGGATTATGTTTTTTGTGTGCACTTTAATCCACATAAAAAACTCAGCACCAGTGTATGCCTGTTGGTTAGATGGCAAAAAAGGTGTCATAACGTGTACAGAGAGAGGCCTAGCCTACTGTATACTGTATTCAACCCTCAATGTCTGAGCCCCATGGCCTGGTTTCTGCAATATGCCTACAAGAGTCCACTAATAAAGTAGGCTAGGCTTAGCCTACCACATACAATATGAATAAAAGCTATTTAATATCTGCCTTTACCCTACATACAAAGATTGTTTGAGCCTAGGCTATATTATGCTTACACTTTACAATGTA
>NC_140251.1:4750837-4893337 GCF_949987555.1 Borostomias antarcticus | reverse complement strand
CAAATCATAAATAAACAATAGAGACCCTCCCAATTGTATATGTAACTCACCTTCCTGATGACATCACCAAGTGCATGCTTCATTGCCGTATAGATCCAGAAAGAACAGAGAAGAGAAAAGGTTTGTACAGCTGCGAGACACACTCCTCTGTGCTGATTCAGCGAGACACACACACACACACACACACACACACACACACACACACACACACTCGTGGGCTCACCCAGCTTCTCTAAGCCTTATTAGCTGTCATAATTACATCTGAACAGACAATCATAAATGATAGTGAGCTCATTATGTAACATCTATGCTCTGGTCCAAGCCATGTCTGCATGGCCTTAATCCCTCTCACCCTTCTGGAACCTTCTGTACCCTACCTCTTTAATGTACTATGATCAAAACGACATCATCTAAATACAGTTTATGAAATGTATATCCAACCACTATCGTCATTTCCACAATGGTATGCATTCTAAATACCATGGTATGCTGTATCAAATGAGAGGATCATATATTTTCAGATCTAATTAATTAGCTAATGATTGTCTGTTTTAACATGGAATGAACAACTGTATGAAATATGAATGAAACCACATTTAATTCAGTATGGATTCAAGGCCAATGATAGCCAGTGGCACACAATAATATCCAGCATAGGAGCAAGTTATTTACTGCAATGACTTTGAAGTTTCATTAGATGGCAGCAACCAAAAGGATAAACTGTACAAAACAAATATATTGTCAAGTTCCTACCTGGAATCAAAAACGTTTATTCTGAAATATTGCTGGAATGCCTCTAGCAGACCTAGACACACAAGGTGGACTATGCACCTATGTTCAACACTATAGCTGCAGTATGAACCCTGCATAGGTCTCTCTCTCCCACTCTGGAGAGATCTTAGTTTCTCCATAGGCCATCTGTCTCTGCTCCAGGGAGCTGTCCTTAGGCCACATTCAGTTTTTGAACTCTTTGACCATCCTCTTTCTAAATCCTACCAAACATTCGGGTCACTCACTTTTTTTCCTCTCATGCGATCACACATCACTGAGCATGACCGTCAAAACCAGAGTCCATCTGTTCCTCATAGACAGCAGGATCATCACTGTAATTAGTCAAATGAAGAAGTCAAGAACTCCCCACAGACTCAAGCGAAAACGTGACTTTCTAAGACAGACCATTTTCACTGAGTCAAATCAGGGCTGAAAATAGAATTGTGGGAATAGGCCCTCCCTGTTGGATCCTACACTGAGCACAATTACTTTGACCAATGACCTGTTGTTTCCACTCTAGTTTTAACCTCTTGAAATATGAAACCCCATGACTTACAAACAACAACTCACTAATGAGCCTAGGAGGATGCAGAGACCAGTACGTTATATTGTTTTACACGTATTGATGTACCAAAGACTATAATATACCCAGTATATCCATACAGTACACTGTATGAAGGTGACTTTAGGTGTAATAGAATTCTAACAGTTTTAGCAGCTTTGACTTGGTTTTAACATACTGTATCACGTAGCCTACTTAAGTACAGCTGATTTCAGAGACATGTGGGTACTAGATTTGAGTTCAGGTCAGAATCTGCACACCAGCTGATATCCACAATATATTTTAAATAACACCTTCCCTTTTCCCTTATGATATAAACATGGTATGGTATATATGATATATAATTGGACTTCAGCGACTGACTGGGGGACAGGATCTAAGCGAGGAGTAGCTGTGTTGTTTCTCATATCCGCCATGAAGCCATACAAGACACAGCTGATCTCCAAAGCCTAGCGTCAAGAGCGACAGAGCATGATAAAGTCTGCTGCACATCCTGGACTCGTCTTCCCAGAGTCCCCCTCTCTTCGCTCAGAGGACCACAGATGGGCCGTGCGCCGTTCCAGAAGTCTCCGGCGCCCTGACCCCCTGACCCCCCAGCTCCCTACATCCTGTCACGCACACCAGACACCAGCCTTCTGCTCAGACCAAGACCTCAACTAGACCTCATCCTCCCCTCATACATCCTCCTCCTTCTTCTCCTCTCTCACCCTACCCCTCACTCCTCCTTCTCCTGCTGTTCTTCCCTTCTCCTCTTTTCTTCTGCTCCTTCACTGTACAGTATTTTTAATACTTTTGCTATTTCCTCTTGTCTGCATCTGTACTCCCTCATTTATTCAATGTCAGAACTTAACAGTCTGTTCTGATCCACCACTTAAAGCCACTGGAAGTGTCTCTTCTCTCCTTGGTTAGGGAGTCTTAACATCTTCAGCCTCAGTGAGAGTGACCTTCGGGTGGTTACAGGCTGTGAAGCTTCAGTCCAAGGCCATTAGAAATGTTACAACCGTCCCCTCCTGCTGGGAGCTCTGGTCCTGGGCCCGGGTCCTGACTCACACCACTGGCCAAGAAGCAAATCTTTTTATTGGCCATACAGAGTATTATCTAGTGGCCAGGCACTTGCATGCCGCCCAGATATGCACACACACACACACACACACACACGCATGCACACACACACACACACGCACGCACGCACGCACACACACAGACACATGCACACACACAGACACACGCACACACACTCATGCACTCCACATGCACACACACACACGCACACAAACTCATGCACTCCACACGCACATGTACAGACACACACACACACACATGCATGCAGGCACATCAATTACACTAACACTAACACAATGAAATAGACCAGGCTAACAATCCTTTGCACTACTTGAATCTTCCAAGAGTTAGATGTTCAGCTGGACTGGCATTGCAATGAGAGCGATTATCAATAAAGATCATGTTACTGAAAAAACTATTTGAGTCTCCTATATTCTCCACTTTGTCTCCCTCCTCTCTCCGCCCTCATCTCCTGACTTCTACTCCTCCGCCCCACCCCCCCCTCCAGCCCTCTCCTCCTCCTCCTCCTCCACCTGTCCTCCTCCTCCTCCCCCTGTCCTCCTCCTCCCCTGTCCTCCTCCCTCCTCCTCCCCCCTGTCCTCCTCCCTCCTGTTCCCCCTGTCCTCCTCCCGTCCTCCTCCTCCTACCCCTGTCCTCCACTAACTCCTCCTCCCCCTGTCCTCCTCCTCCTCCTCCTCCCCTGTCCTCCTCCTCCTCCCCCTGTCCTCCTCCCATCCTCCTCCTCCTACCCCTGTCCTCCCCTAACTCCTCCCCCCCGTCCTCCTCCTCCTCTCCCTGTCCTCCTCCTCTCAATCTGTCCTCATCACGACTCCTATCCCCCCCCCCCCTCGCTGTTTCTGAGTGTTATCATGTCCATCTGTTCATCTGCTCTGCCTCCACACCACCAGCCCCAAAATATGAAACGATGTTAAGCCCAGAAATAGGGAAGTACACGTGAAATGAATGTTTTCGCAGCTGTGCGTGTGCCGTCGATGATTTAGGCAGGAGTCAGTGGTATGTGTCAAGAGAAATGCAGTTCAAGAGCGGGATAGACTTCAGGAGTATACCATTAAGAAGATGGTACAGTTTGTATGTGTGTGTGTGTGTGTGTGTGTGTGTGTGTTTGCGTGTGTGCGCCTGTGTATATGTGTGTGTGTGTGTGTGTGTGTGTGTGTGTGTGTGTGTGTGTGCGTGTGTGTGGTGCTGATGGGTTGATGGGGTTGCTATCTGCCATGTCATCGACTGCCCTGTAGTCCTCTGAGCTGTTTCTATTGAATAAAGCATCTCTACTGAAATCACAGTTCACTGTTCTCTTCCAATCTCTGTCTCGCTTTCCATCTGTCACCCCCCCCCCCATCTCTCTCTCTCTCTCTCTCTCTCTCTCTCTCTATCTGAGCCCTGATACAGTTTATATGACAAAGTTCCCTCTAGTTCGAACTCTAATTCCCCCATAAGGAGTTTCCTGTGTGGGCTACGGAGGCCCAGAGTGATGATCATTTCAAAGCCTAATAATTACACCAATGTTGAGTTAGCCTGACAACCCTTCCTTAAATCATTCTGTCCACGAGCATTGTTTTCTACAAATTTAAATTGATTTATGGAGTAAATTCAATTAAATACATTCATGATGAAATGATGTAAAGCCCCCGAGGTGTTTGGGTGACAACAGCACTTGTTGTGTGTGCTGTTGGGTGATCTATAGTCATGTTAAAACTCCTAATCAACCCCAGGTCACCTGAGGAGTTTAAATGTCTTAAAGGTATTTTCTCCTTGAAAGCTAACACAAGGTGTGACCATTGTCCTGGGTTTGGGTTAAGTATTTCAAATGATTGTAGTTAATAGAAGAGGGGCAACAGCTTGTGCCAGCATACTCTGACTCTGACTAAATAATTTGGTAACCGGCAACTACTGCCAAAGGCACAAGACTTTCGGGAAGTCTTGTTAGTCGCGTGTCATGTCAAGGCTAAGACTTTAGTTACATGTTTTATTGGCTAAATCGAAACAGCTTTCCTCTGTAGAACAGGTGGGCCCTGTGGTCGGATAACACACATCCGACACACGCGCACGCACACACACACACACACACACACACACAGTAAGAAGAGATGAGTAAACAGGTAAACTACAGTACAGACAAGCCTTGCCGATGGCATCCTCTCCTAATCCATGTATTGTAAACTAGTTCAAATACAAATGACAGGAAAAAATCCAACATCAGATTAGCTATAGTTTCTTTATTTGGATCACATGCATCTGAGATGAAAATAGATGAATAATACAGAATGTGGTCAGTGTGAGAGTCATGACAGGAAATGAGCAACAGCCTGTTCCAAAACAGTCTCTGACTGGCCCGGCTTCCCAGCGAGGGATCGTTGTTGTTGTCTCTGGGTTACTGGAAGGATGGGGTCAAGATGCCCTCTACCCTGCTGACTCAATTGGGGAGTCAAGGTCAGCACAGCAGTACTCTTCTGTACCACCCTCAGCCAGGGCTGGCTCTGCTCCCACCCAAGGACAGTACTGCTGTGTTTGCTGTGCAGGCTGCCCATGCCACCAGTGACTTAATACATTGTTTGGTTAAATCCATTAAGATTCTGCGGGAACCCTGGCCATCAAGGCTAGAGGCAGACTAGAAGGCAGACTAGGTGCAGACTAGTGAGCTCGGCCAGCAGTGTGGTATTGAAAGCTGATCTGGTACAGAGCAGATTTTTGGTCTCCGAGGTAGCCCTGTCTTCCGGTTGCTGATGAGTAGTGTGGATAGGCATTCCTGCCAACACTCTGGCCAATCAGTTATCGCATAAATCTCTGTAACTGGGATACTGTAAAATCAGCCACGCTATGGCGGCTCACCTCCAACTCGCCGTGTCAAACACAAACCATGTTTTCTTTCTCTTCGGGGACTCACTACTAGTGTGTTTTGTCTTTTGATATGAGCATTCAAAGACCCAGGGGATGCTCCTGCCACGCCTGATTAACGATAACGCCAGGGTACGCCAAAGCAAACACCGAAATCAGTTCATGTGTGTGTGTGTGTGTGTGTGTGTGTGTGTGTATGTGTGTGAATGTGAGTATGTGTGAAGTTGATTAAGAGTGTATAACCAATCCAGGCTGACCTGTTTTGGAGAAAGATTATTCATGTATGTAAAATCACAGCATGTGAACTAGCAGAGAGTAATTTAACACTGACCGTACACATTTTTGTGTGAAAGTGACATCCGATTTTGACACATTTACAAAGCCAACAAATATGTTTTCCCATTTTCTGTTTATAGTACACAAAGCCCATCTCTCTGGAGATGCTATTGGTCTATGACATAATGGAAGTGTTGCAGGAACAGCCAGAACAGCCAGCACACACCCCAGCTCTGGAGGACGGTTCCAGGGCATACTGAAATGGGCTGTGACGAGACAGGGTTTGGGAAACACACACCCTCTTATTCTGGTGTCTCGCTGGGAACCATGTTGAATAAAACATAGCAATGATCTGAGACTGCTGAGTTACATCACCTGAAGAAACAGAGGACATCAGGAATGGTGGCATTAAGTCCCTGATTTCTTCTTCTTCTTCATATGGGTTTGGTGTAGTTGTCCTCTCCTCCCAGGCTCGGGGCTGAGGGGCTATCCTTTTACCACCCCGAGCCTGGGTGAGGGGGGTCACCCCGGCTATATATCCGGGCAGAGTTGATTTTGGTTCGTATTGGCTGCAACCGGCTCTGTACAGGTATGTTGGTCATGAGATGTTCTGCAAATCCATTTTAGACCCTTATAACATTCTTTTGTTCATAGCCTTTCCCACGTTTAATAACACTATTGTAGAGTAAGTCGTTCAACAACAGCAGAGAAGATAGTCAATAGACAATAGAGTCAAATCTGACTCTTTGGTATGATTCTAAAACTATGGAGGGTGGGTTAGAGGATCAGGGTTGCCTTGACATCGACATGATCACAAAAACAAGCATGGAAATCAAAAGCATGCACTTGGCAACTGCCAAACATTCTGTGGTAAGATAATCTTACCATTACATTGCTCACTTTCAAATCAACCAACATGTTTACTAATCCCCGGAGTTGAAAATAGTGGATCTCAATGGACGTCATAAAAATCCCTTCTCAGTCGTTAACTGGATTGAATAACAACTCATGTTATTCATGTTGAGTTACAAAGTGATAAGACTCCCGAAAAGGCCGTTTTGAAAGTCACACTGCTGAGTCCCCTAACTAACCCCATGTCCTTGACACAGTTGGCACCCCTCTAAACCCAGAGAGGAAAAAAAAATGGATCCACTCTGCAGGTATTAAATGCTTTATCAAATCAAAGCTCCCTCCATCTGTGGGTAAACAGATGTGCGCCAGACTGCTGCGCTGTGCGGTCACCTCACAGCTTTCCCAGGCTCCAGCACTCCCACACCAAAGAGGCCTTGAGCACATTTCTCTTAATATACTGTAGAGTACATACATGTTTATCCCTCTCCAAGGTACAGTACACTGCACCACATAACACTCTACGCAGATTATATTCTATTTATATGGATAACACACCCCAATTACCCCTGAAGCTCGCATAGCTTTGCTAATTTTAACTCTTTTTCTGGTTATAAAATGAATTAGTCCAAATCGGCGCTATTACAATTGAACAATGTAAGCATCTCCAACATTTATGCTCTTGGGCAATTCAGTCACAGTCACCCATTATTCAGAATGATATCCCTTGATCTCAATCTGTCTTGCTGTTAAATGATGACTGAATGCAGAAGCTTAAAATGAACCATGCAGCAGTGCCACATTTGTTGCTTAATCACAGCCCAAAAAACATGGTTGCGCTGATGTGGCAGCCACCACACCTGCCACTGAAGCAGCAATGACCTCTGTCATACATGAACATAGTGTACATGGAGATATCGGTGGCAAGGTTACATGAAGCCAAACAGGGAAATGTAATTGTTTGGAATAAAGCAGCTGAACAAAGTTGTCATTACTGTAATTCGGAGGGGGGGGGGGGGGGGCGGGGCAGGTAGTAGCAGTGGGAATCTTTTCGTCTTCACATTGTTTTGTCCATGTGTATAGGTTGAAAGCATAAAATTAGCATGCAAACACATTTTACATCAACAACAAACTAAACTAATACATGTGATTAAAAAACTGTTACCTCTCTCCCTCAGATCCCTCTCATCTCGCTCTCTTTCTTACTTTCTCTCTCCCACTTCCTCTCTCTCGTTCTCCCTCTCTCTCATTCTCCCTCTCTCCCTCCATCCCATACAAACTCTAACATCCAATTTATAACACAGACATCTACGCCTACAAGAAGTGCAACCGTTCATTATTTCACAACTCGAGGCAAAACTCATTTTCAATATACAAACCATTGGGATGTTTCCAAGACGTGCTTTTCTAATGGCCCCGTGCAGTAGTCAGCTACTGTAAATACTGTATGTGTAAAGCTTAACGTTAAGTTCCCGGCTTTTAGTTTATAGTTTCATAAATGAGGAAAACTTCATGAAATGATATTCCTCAGAGTTTTCTAATGGTTTCCATAAACTTTGATTCTGTTGGTCCTGCTCTCCAATGTCTCCATTAATGAAGTACAGGGTTTCCCAGCGGGAGAACCGCGGGTTTAAATAACTGGCGGACCCAATGCCGATTGGCTGCAGACAATAGCTGGCAAGGCTCGATTGGCTGGACTGGCTTGACGGCAGACAGGAGGGCGGGACCAGCTAACAGGCAGACCATCTCAACCTGTGTGAGTGTGAGAGGAGAGACAGACAACATAGGAACAACACATGCAACACAGAATCCACAGGATGTAACAGTGACATAATGTGTTTGACAGAATGTATTGTAACATCAGAGCTCAATGTGATTGTTGGAAACCAATGTGTAGCATCCCAGGAGGAATGTGAAGTTCAGTGTGATATTCAGATATACATCAAACTGGACATTGGGCAGCTGACTGGGGATCGCAGATGCTCTTCAGTCTGGTCCCTGACCAGGACCTGGACTGAGCACTTGGACTTGGTCCCCGGGCGCCACTGACGAGGCTGCCCACTGCTCCTGGCTTCCCCTGGAGGAGGATGGCTTGGATGGGAAAAATGCAGGGAACAATTTCCACAGGTGACCACTGAATACGTGCGTGTGTGTGTGTGTGTTTGTGTGTGTGTGTGTGTGTGTGTGTGTGTGTGTGTGTGTGTGTGTGCGCGTGTGTGTGTGTGTGTTTGTGTGTGTGTGTGTGTGCTGTGTCGCCCTTCACTCACGTGTGTTGTGTGTCTCACTGTGTGGCTAATAAAGACCTTTGAGGACCAGAAAAGTAAAAAATTAACTTTATATAACTGGATATTTGCCAGGTTGCATGCGCTTATGAGTACTATACACATGCACTATGTAGCCTAGTGATGTATAAAGCCAATCTTTGCCATTGTACACACATTGCTTTTTTCATTGTACATGGTATAACATATATGTATGTGTACGTACAGTATATAACAAATAAACATCGTTGAATTCTCATTTGGTAGATTGAACCAGCAGGGGTAGATGACATTTCTAAAGTGCATAGCTGCAGTGAAATTTAACATGTTTATAGGAAACATTAAGAAGAGGAACCCATTATTGCCATAATTATGTCTCAATCCAATTTTGCCAGTTTTGCAAATGATCCCATTAAACAACCACTGAGCAGTTATGCTAAGAATACATTCACCCTGTGGACAAAATGAGGTGACGGGCTGGTGAAGTGACACCATACTATGGGAGTGGAAGAAATCTGATTCAGAAAACATCTTCTTTGATAAGCTAACATCCGTGACTGAAAGCTACGATTTTGTTCGTAATTATGTTATTGTGTAAATATTTGTTTTAAAGTTGTGTTTAAATAATATATGATACATGAACCATTGTCCTGAGGGAGGTCAAAGCCAACATTTTGACAGAATAAAGCAGCGAAAAGTGTGGAAGTATGTCATTTTTTTATCTGAAAAGAGCTTCTAAGGGAATTAGACTACAGTGTGCATGTTGATTTATTCACTTAAATAATACATGATATCACGTATTTCCTGTACTCCTGCAGTTGAATAAAAAGTGCATCTTGTTGTTGGTTGCTAGACAGAGGAAAACTGGCACTGGGACATTTCGGCACAACCTCCAGATTCCTTCCTGTCCCTGACCTTATGGGTCAAGTATACATAAGGACTGTGCATTCTAGCATTCCTCTTCTTTAACCACTGGCCAGCTACTGCACCTCGTATGTGCTACAAAGCATAGGATATCCTCAAACTACTGTAAAGCCAGGCCTGTTGAGTCAGTATGACCCCGGTCGGATTTTAGCAATTCTATTTAATGAGTAGCAGAGGGCCAACGGTCAGATGCTGCAAAACCAAACCAGACCTCTGACAGTGACGTATGGTGAGAGGGAAAAGGGAACCATACCTGAATACACACACACACACACACACACACACACGCACACACACACACACGCACGCACACACACACACACACACACACACACACACGCACACACACACACACACACACACACACACACACACACACACACATACATACACAGTAGTGATTATTTATGATCCAAACCGTCAACCTTGTCCAGCAGCAGTTTTCTTCCAAAACAGCCAGACTTCCCCGTCTCCACACTAACCAGTATCAGATGAACCTTCTAAAACATAGAACCCTACAGTTCCAGATGGAACCCTGGCCTCCATAGGGTGCAGTTTGAAACGGCTCTTTCTGAGCTGAAGTGGGTTCTACAATATGGAACCTTTTTTTCAGAGGGTTCCGTCCTGTATCCCATTAGATTTGAATGATTATATTTTACTTTGACAATAAAGGTGTATGGTGTATAATGGAGACCACAGTACATCTGGGCAGCCAACTGGTTGAGACGATTAATCTTCCTGAGAGGAGGGCTGCTTTAGAGCCTTTATGTGGACGGTAACAGAGGAAGCTCTCTCAGCCTGGACTGTTATACTATAACAGAGGAAGCCCTCTCAACCTGGACTGTTATACTATAACAGAGGAAGCTCTCTCAGCCTGGACTGTTATACTATAACAGAGGAAGCTCTCTCAGCGTTTTACTGTGCATTAGCTGTCTGCACGTTTTCTATACTGTTAAGTGTCTTCTGATTTACAGAAGATATTTTTTTTTTCCATGGAGGAACAATGGCTCATATCTTGGATTCAAGGCCTCCACAAGGGTATTTAAATTGTAATATTCATTTTACAAGAATAGCATAACAACAGTCACAATGTAAGTCCAGAGGGTTAAGGAACACGATGAAGAAGCTTAGGGGATCATGGAACCTGGGAGTGAGCTGTTTTCTCCAGCTCAAGATAAACAGCTCTGAAACGGCTCTAATAGAACATTCTCTCTGTACTCTGCAAGTGCAGTATGTAGTCAAAAAAGCACTCTGTCACTGTGCAGCTTTCCAGCCTGCAGACCCAATGTAGTAGACCCCCTCCCTGGTACGAAGACTGCTCGAATCTGTGTTGGCAGGTCATGAAAGTCCTGGCCTTGGCTTACTCTGTGCTCCAAAATCCCAGTCAGCCAATTCAGACTGGATCCAGGTTGCGGGAGCCAGAGAGCCGGCTGTTCAGGGCGGTGTGACTGTAGAAGGCGTGGTGAGGAGATATAGTGTAGATCAGAGACAGACAGCTTGGTCTTGCTCAGCGAGACCCCGTGTCTGGAGGTGTGGGAGAGGCGTGTGTCTGGAGGGGCTGTCCGAACCCAGGTCCAGAGGTGAGGAGACACGCTGTGGTGTGAAGCCAGAACCAGTGCTGTTGAGATATGAGGATTACGCCAGATGAAGACAGGAACGGATCAGTCGTAGTTTTCAGGTTTCGGCATTGTGCTGGGCCCTGCATTTGCAACATACTATCACTGAGATAATGTATTTAGCTGCTTGTCCATCTTAACATTTGTCAGTCAATCAATATCTATAGTCAACATTTTCATCATTTTTTTTAATTTAGCCTTTATTTAACCAGGAAAGTCCCATTGAGATTAAAAATCTCTTTTTCAAGAGAGACCTGGCCTGGCCATTTAATGGCCTGGAGAAATGACACTTCTGTCACTTGTTTTCCTCATGATAATTGGCTGGCATTCATCTGACCGAAAAACGTTTAAAGGCTGAATTAGTTCAGGTTCTTCATACAGAGACAGGATTTTGCCTTCTCCTCATAAGAGCCCTGAGCGTTCCCTCGCTCTCCCCTGTATCTGACGTGAGAGGCCTCCTGAGCTCCAAGCTGTGGGTCTGGCACCACGCATCACCATAATGAGGAGAAAATGAGAGGAGAGGAAGTCATGAAAGGAAATACCCCTTCAAACAGCCTCTCCTCCTCCATCAAATCCCCACCTCTCCTCCTCCCTCACTCCACCAGATCCCACCTCAACACCGAGCCCAGGCCCTCCGCAGGGAGCAGGACGCTGGAGAGCGAGCCGGGAGCCCGTATCCGCGCCAAGCCCGTGGGGTAGGAGTAGTCTGTCTGCCCAGAAGGAGGCGGCGGCCACTGTCCCAGTGCACGGCCAGGGACTGACAGCCTCACGATGGGCTGATGGCCCTGGGGGCACTGGGATACGCTACAGCTCCAAAAACAAGCTCACAGGGGACAGCCATGGGAACAGACACAGCTCTGTTCTGTCTCCCACATTTGAGAAATAATTGTGCAAAAACTCTCACTGGCAGAGTCTGGGAAAGATTTGGACGCTAAGCAACATGTCTTTTAAGGGCTCAGTACACCACAATTCAGAAAGCCTTACAGACTGATTGTTTTGTCATTAAGCAAAAGCCACCCATCTTATCCCCTCAAAGAGCTTGTCATCATTTGTTATTGTCTTTCTCGATCTACTTTACTGGTAGTTTTGTTGGTGTTATAACTGCAGTGCTGCCTCTATGCAGTCCAAACCTCTGACAGGCTGACGGTCTGGCTGGAACTGAAGGAATACTGAGGCCAGAATCAACCCCCTGGGTTTTTTTTTTTTTATGAGAGAGGACATTCCTTGACTTTGCACATTATTTGGATTGTCAAAACAAGTTGAGAACATCACAGGAACCATTAGGACTCTGAACTCCAGTCTTAAAGGGCGTGTCCGAGAGTCAGCAGCCTGACGTTTTTGTTCCCCCTGTGTGTCTCTTTAACGACTGGATGTGTTTATTGCATTTAGAATACTTCTAACATGACATTTCTTAAATATGATTTGCTTTGTGCTCATTCTGACAAGTTTAGCTTTCGCACGTCCCATGTCAGTATGTAGGCTGTCTAAAATACACGTGGCAGGCTTTTCCTCATCACTCCCACTGTTTCATCAGTCATGCTATGTCAATGGCAGTTAATCAGGCTGTAGTCGTTGATATCCAGAGCAGTAATGCATTTCGAATACATTGCATGCATGGCAAATAATCCCCAATTTCTCAACTACACTGTGTTGTTATTTTCCACTGATGCAAAGAGCAAGGATCTATCAGCAGGACATACCCCTGACTGTGTCAGACTATATTTACTTTATTCCTGGCTACAGTAACTTAGACATTATTCCTGTCTTTTCCACTACAGTATGCAGGAACATGGCAGAGGTTTACACATTCTTGTTAGGGTTCCACTCTCTTAACTGTGGAACCCACATTATTTCCATTCTGAAGGGCGGAGGGCGTCTATTTTAGTTTGAATTTACTGTAATCCATCTTCCAGTTTGATCTGAAAATTAGACACTTCTTCTCTGGGTTTTGTGTTTCAGAGTTGTGTAGAGGGACGCAGGATTTGTCGTGTTTCATTTCCTAAATTAAATCTTTGGAGATTGTGTGTGCGTTCCAGTGACAGCCCGGTGATTTGAAGTGAAGAAGCGCCCTGTAGACTCCAAGACAGGCAGCCAAATGAAAGGCTGCATGGTTGAGCGAGTTCTATATAATTGAAAACACACATTTCAGTTGCGTTCTTGTGGCTGAGACGTGGCGTGTTTTCAAGAGTTTGTCTCTCTCTTTTTGTCCAGCATGACAGAACTGAATTATAATGCAGAAATAAGATTTAGCTTCCTCTATTTTCACCCCAGGAGCTCTTTTGGATATTTGTGACCACATCAGCATAATGGGATGTCTAAAAGACTACAATGCCTACAATCTTTGACAGATGCTGAGAAATTGTTTTTGTATATAAGTGCTACATAGTTCATTTTTGTATTTGGTCCAATTGTTTTCTACAAAGCCTGTTTTTGATTTGAGTTACAACTCTACACAATGGACCAGCTGGACAGCCATCAATAAAACCACAGCCGACGGCCTTTTAAAAGACTGAATTATCAAACGCAATGTTGCAATCAAACTCAAGTACCCTTTGAAATAATTCATTAGGGAGATACTAGTTGTATGCTTTTACCTGCAAGCATCCTGAAGGAATCTAGCAGTGACCAGAGCTTTTGATAAGTGATAGTGATGCGTGTTGTCGTACAATATACAGTATATGTTTTGCTGAACTTGTCTTCCTGTGTTTCCAGTGATGGATTGTATTAATGTTCTCGAAGAGATGTTTGCCGCTCTGAGATTTATATCCAGTGTGTGTGTGTGTGTGTGTGTGTATGTTTGTGAGGGGGGGGGGGGGGGGGGGTTCTGTAGTAATCCTACCTGACAGCATTCATGGGAGGTGTGACCAGGTGTCTCTGTTGTGTTATGAAATAATTATGAACAAAATCTATCTTCATTTATCTGACATGTTTTCAAATTCACTGAAACATATAAGTGTGAGGGATGAAAGCATAGACAGAGAGTTCAACACCACGGAATAAGAGGAGCATGAGGTCGCTGGAAGAGGACCCTAGACAAACATCTATTCTAAATAGCCACCCAACCTCCGAATACAGTACATCATAGTGTCCTTCAAACAGATGGTGCTCGGGAGTATGAATAGACACACTAACGGACAGATGAACTATAAACAGTCAGAGCCCCATACCCACGTCTCTCTGTGTCCTTTGGTTCCTCTAGTACAGACATACGCACCGTGTTTTCCTGCGGCATACATGCTTTACAACTACTGGCCTCCCCAGAACGTAAATCCACAGGCCGGACTCTCTTCTGGTGGAACTGCAGCGTTTTAGAGAGAAGCAATAAAGAGCTGGGAGAGAGCTACCGTTATCGCAAACTGGCCTCCAGGATAATGTAGGACATGTTCCCTTCCTTTCATTGGACTTTTATGGGCTATAAAGGCTTAAGTTATGCGTTTAAAATTATTCGGCAACATCGAAAGTGGGCTAGAATGTATAATTATGTAATGAAACGTGGGCCCAATGAAAGAAGGAATGTCATGACCTTAGAGATCTCAATGTGTGTGAGTGTGTGTGTGTGTGTGTGCGTGTACCAGTGCTTTCTGAGGTTATTTACTGCCTAGGGTTCCTTTGAACTGTACAACTGCTGTCTGTGTTGTCTCTGCTGGCAGTCTTGGTCGCGTGTCGCCTGTCATACAAATCCAGTGATTTGAACACCTCAGCGTTTAAAAAAAACAACAATCCAGGGACACAGAATAAACTGGTCTCAGCATTTTTGCCCACATTCAATGATTATAATGTCCTTTCCTCAAATGGCAGCTTGACTCCACTCCAACCATGCGAGATCCAGCGCACAGAGAACATTTGGTTTTGATGAGGAATGCAAAATAAATATATTGCACAAATAATATAACTCATAAAGGCTAAGATGAATGCTATATATTCACCATTACCCTTCTGCCCCTAGTTTAGAAGGAACCACACATGGCTCATGAGAGGTCCACTGATATAAATGACTTCAACCCCTCAGTACTGATGTGTGTGTGTGTGTGTGTGTGTGTGTGTGTGTGTGTGTGTGTGTGTGTGTGTGTGTGTGTGTGTGTGTGTGTGTGTGTGTGTGTGTGTGAGAGAGAGAGAGAGAGAGAGAGAGAGAGAGAGAAAGAGAGAGAGAAAGAGAGAGAGAGAGAGAGTGTGTGTGTGTGTGTGTGTGTGTCATGTTGTGAACTAGTGATTTAGTCACTGAATTCAATGAGGGTCAGAAGGTCATCATGTCTCTTTGGTGTGGTCAGCTATTTCTCAGAAAGCCTTTTTTCCTATCACTAACACACAAAGTAACGGAAAAAGGGGGCTAGATTTGGTCGTAACCAACGTTAATTTAACAAACCCCACTATGGAAGCAGATGAATATGGTTTCCATACATGTGTTAGACGTACTGTGGGTAATGTCAGGGGTAAATGGCAGTGACTTGGTGGAGTCTGGAGGGTCCAGCAGCTTTATGATCACTGTGGCCAGATGAGATCAATGGTGCAGCAGAAAGCATGTTGCGGGGTTGGACTGAGACCGTAAATGTGGGGAACAACTTCCTGTGGTCCTTTACTTTTTAATTGAAACAGCTGGTTTAGATCACTCACCAGAACGGCGGGCCGGTCTCTCTCTCTCTCTCTCTCTCTCTCTCTCTCTCTCTCTCTCTCTGTGCCTCTGTGCTGGTTGCCTGATATAATTGTCAGCTTGTTACACTCCTTCACTACTTCAGTCTGACACTGCCTCCACTCTAAGCGTTTTCCATGGGGGGGGGGGGGGGCTCTGATTTTCCATAACCAGTCACTAGAGGCCAGCGTGTCCATGACAATGGCCTTAGTCCTGCCCATGGCGCTGATTGGCTAATCATTAGTCCCCCTGCGGCGATTACTGGACTGATCATGTTTCAGCTGAGAAAACGATCATGTCACGATGCCTGACCAGAGTCAGTCAACTGGGTGGAGTGGGTGGATTCAAAGGTCTGGACGCAGGCAACTCTGCTGGTGTAAAAGGACCCTCACCACCAAACACAGTTCATCATCATTGAGTGAGTGAGGGTCAGTGAGGGTCAGTGGGTACGGCCGCTCTGACTGTGCTTCTCTCCATCAGGCCCCCTTCCTTCCTGTTCACTAGACTGACCCAACATACGGCTCAGATCTCACTGATATGTACGCACACAGTTTCACTGGTTAGATGACGGAGAGACGGAGAGAGAGAGAGAGAGGGAGAGAGGGGGGGAGAGAGGGAGAGGGGGTGGGAAGAGAGAGGGCTAGAGAGAGACGGAGAGAGAGAGAGAGAGAGAGAGAGAGAGAGCTGTGGGGGAGTCCGGGGCCCAGTCTTCCACCTCCCCCCTCTCCCCTCCCAAAGCGGGTGTGTTTTTAACCCAGATGGTCAGTGAGGGGTCTGGATTCATGTCGGGTTGTCGGGGGGGGCTCCGCAGCTGCAGAGCAGAAGGGCCACCGAGGAGCCATTGCCAGGCAGAGACACCGAGGCCCCTTCCTACCACCAGGCCCTCTAGCGCAGACATCAAACAGGTCCTTTGAGGAGCCTATGAGAGTGAGGGTTCGTGTGATGTTGTCCTGGATGACTAACGTGACCCTCCCCTTCCCATGCCCTTTTCCTCTTCTCCCCCTTCTTCTTCCATCCCGCAGGAAAAGGTCCCTAGAGAAGCGTTAGGCCTCGTGCTCCAGGAATAGCTAGCGCTAGCCCCCTCTCCACGGATAAAGCAACCACAGAAAACCACGGCCTGACGGTGACTGACATGGCAGACATGACAGCGCAGCTGGTTTGTCTCACTGTAGCTTTTTCCTGGTGGTGGTGGGTTTCTGACACTTCATAGTTTGTTAAAATAAAAACATACAGGATGATGGTGATGAGGAATTATACTTCATAATTAATGATTATAATAATAATATATATAAAGAGCAATTCTGATGCGTTGAAAGCACAGCAATTGCAATGCCAATTAATATTAGGCTAAAGAAATGGCATTTCCCCTCATTTTAAACTGTTTTGAACCGACTTCCGGCACACCCCTAACCTCCAGTACTACCGGCCTGGCCTCTGCTTCTCTCCACCAAGTGCAAGCGTCCACCATTTGACCAAGGGAGAGGACACTGGGGCATGAGAGCGTGGTTCCCAGCTGGCCACACCGCCCCTCTCCTACAAGAGCCACTTCCCTCTCAGAGCCGACCGGGCGTTTAATGGCCGCCAGAAGTGCCCCCTCCATTTTGGGATTATTGTCACAGCTGCTACTGATTTCCTCCGGCCAGAGCCTGCCAGCCCGGCCCCGACTGGCCGCACTCAAACCCCACGGCTCCGTGGCTCTTGGACCGGAGTCACAGTCTGACTCTGCTGTGGCCTGTTGGCGTGGAGTCAGAGAGACTCTCTCCAGCCACCTACAGTATCGCTGAGACTGAGAGAATGTTCCAGAAGAAAATGGCGTAAAGAGGACAACCTCTCTGTTTTAATAGGCTAACATTTTTTATTTTATATTGTTTTTATTCAACTCCGGGCTCAGATCAACGCGCCCCCGGTAGGAAGAGTGGGAGCTATAAATGAATTAAAGACAAATTCACAGATATTAAAACGGTACCCACACAGCCTGGGGCTTATATTAAAATACTCCAGCAAAACGCTGCTGTTCTGTTTGTGCGTCTAATGTGCCCCCAAGCAGCGCAGGCCGTGTGATAGTGAGCTCTGGGGGTGTCAGGGAGCTCATTAATCACCCAACTGCAGTCACTGCTGTGACGGCGGCCCACCTGTGAGAGGGAGCCCACCCTAGACACGAAATACACACACCCACTCAAATACACCACGCCTCTAAGGCGGTGTTGTTTGCGTTCAGGCGGGTTTATGAGCGCATTCAGGTTTAACCCTTTTTTTGACAGCTGTTACAGTACGGCTGCCAAAGGCCGGAAAGAGCAGCATGGCACAGTCTGGCACTGCCCGCTGAGAGACAGATGGCGGTGATTGTGCTAACATCTGTGTCAGGGCAGCCCCTGCTGTATAATAGATTTCCCTCTCAGGACGGAGGCATGGCGTGGTCGTCACCGTCATTATGATGGTGCACAATCCCACTGAGCCTGGGAAATCCATTAGCTGCTCCCGGGAGATCCCCTGTAAGGACGAGATGCTGCACAGGTGTGTACGCCAGCTTCCTCACCTATCCATGTCACCTACTGGACCTCGGCGTTTCGGAGCTATGAAACCGCATTTCATATTGAAGGCAGAAACCGCAGAAAAAAAAGTGACCCTCATTCACCTCGTGGAAACAGTCCAAAGAGTTAACAACAATTTTCCTCTCCATGAAATGTCCACTGAAGTCTTAATCCAAAAGCACATTTATAGCAGCTGGGTGTATGGCACAAATTTATATTACACTAATGGGGCTTGAAAGAGCCGAGGACCCATATTCCACACATATTCACCTTTAATTTGTCAAATTAATGCTGCATTCAGCAGGACCTCTAAGGATATAGTTGAGATATCCCTACACACACACGCACTCACACACACACACACACACACACACACACACACACACACACACACACACACACACACACACACACACACACACACACCTCTCCACCTTTCAATGCTGGCCTGGCCAACTGAGCCTCTTTAGTGCCAGAGCAGGAAGCCTGCTACACATCAGCTTCAGCTTGGGCCATTCAAGCATTTGTGAAAAAACCTTCTTGTTCTTTCCTTGGCCTGCCATCTCATGGTTGCTTGGATATTTACAACGGCGAGGTGCCATGTTGTTTGAGAAAGGGCATCGTAGTGAACAGTCCCCCAACACACCACCCACACAGTCCTAACCAGTGTGTTATCACCCTCATAAATCACACAGGCAGTTAAATCACACGCAGAGACCCTCCCCACACACACACACGCACACGTGCTGTCCTTTCTCATGTTGGCAGTTTTGTCATCTCTATTCAATTAAAGAGATGAATGGTCCATTTTAAGGCACCGCAGGTTGACGTAACCAATGGAAGTCATACTGTACTCTATGTCATGCTTATCATTCATGAGAACATACGGCTGCTAGTTTACAGTGAAGAGCGGGTGATAACTCACAACAAGACAGTGTAGAAGATTATCTGAGTAGCAACACGGTAGATTCCTCTTTATGATCTGGTCCAACATCCCGTTCTCTCTAGCAACAGTAGGAAATGTCTGTGCACTTGAGAAATCCATCAACTATCCAAATGCATTTCTAGATGTGTATTTACATAATACCGTACATGTTTAGGTGACAGAGGGTGTACAGCTCTATGGAATGATGGAGGGTGTAAAAGCACTAGGCTACTAATCCACTGGGCCCTCCCAGCTGGGAAACCAGACAAGTGCAATGTTTTCGTTTTTTCTAATAATGTTTTTTCTTCTCGACCCTAGACCTGTTTTACGGCTTTCTCCCAACCCTAACCTTAATCACTCAAGCTGAATGCCTAACTTTATCTGAATTCTGCAAATTGGAACATGTTTTAAATCTGTGTTCAATATAGTGGAACTAAAACCTGAACGCTGGTCAAACCTCTGGTTGGCTCTACAGTCTGTTGACACGATGTCTGACAGCTCTGTCCTCACAGGGGCTGTGGGCAAACCTCATCACAGGATCACTTATCCATACAGTCATTAAGCTCTCACTGTGGTGCAATGTGAAGCCATAACAAACCTTTAGGACAAGGACCTCACTCAACAACACAGTCACCCTATACCCCCACTGCATTTCCTAATCCCTACAATAGACTAAAACCAACTGGAAGAGACTGTTGTTCCAACTGTCAGTCACGCAAACCACAAGCCCAGGGTAAAGTGACCATATTCTTCTCACAGGGTTTGATCTCAAGGAAACATTGTTAACGTTTCCACTCAAGCTGCCAGCGGTACATAGCAAATTGAAATCCACCTTAAGTTCAATTAGAAGACATAGGGGCAGATGTGCTAACAGTACTAACATGTTAACTCCAGTTTTTGGCGTTCGTTGCTATTCCGTCGCCACGTGCGCCTGACAGCATGGCATGGTAGGTAGGCTACGGACAGACCGCACATGGGTCGAACCGCACTCTGCCTGGCGCAGGAGCGCATAAGGGCAAGTCGCGCTTTCCTACTCATGCTTATGCATTCATGGGAGGGTCGAGGGTAATGTGTGTGTGTGTGTGTGGGGGGGGGGGGGGGGGGGGGGGGTGCGCAAGGCAAGACTGATTAATATCCCGTTGCGTGTATGAAAACTGCGGGGTAAAGCTTCGAAAAGCAGGTGTAATCATGCTGCACATAACCCACCAGCACATTACCATATCCCCTGTTAATTATGACCATATACTTTTATGAACTGTATACATAGGGGGAGCAATTATTATTCAATATTTTTGATAATCCGATATTTGCGCAACACTGATATTTATGAGGTCACAGCTTACTAATCAAATCTAATTGATAGATAATATATCCCAATGTATTAAGGCCTGAAATTATTCAAATGCAGTAAATTACAATTATAACATGTACCGGCACATTCACAATGTAGACATTCACTGATTATAGGCTACAATTGGCAGCATTCTGGGCTACAAGGTTTTGCAATTAAACAATTGGCCATAGAAATGAATATAATGAATATAATGAATTATGCCAGGGACAGCTTACAATGCAATTGCAAATGAGATACACAAGGCCAATGTTTACACCATCAACAGCAATGACCAGCCTAAAGATAGCCTACCACCATCAGTCCTCATAATTTAAAGCAGTCAATAACACAGAGGTAGCCTTATTATGGTCAAAGCAAGACTGCATAGTACTGCAAATTGATATGTTTTCCCAGCTCACATTGATTGTGCACTGAGGCGCAGACTTTGTACATCCAACGCAAACTGAAGGAGGACCGCACATGCTTTCTGGCCAAGGCGCTATTTACACTGTGCTCACAAACGTTGGTACATCTACCCCAATATAGTAGGCTGTACAGTCTGAGCAGGGCATTCAACTCTATTTCAGCTGGCTATAAGGCATTAGACTGATTAGGGCCAACCAGCCTGAAGCCATCCTCAGGAGGGTGTCTGTTCACATGAGAGGATTAATAGATTTTTTAGGACACAGTTGTTATTGTTTACAAGAACAGAACATTGAGGACAATAACAAGAAAGCTGCTGTTTGAACCATATAAAAGCAGAAGAAATTCTAATGTGTAGATCGAGTTCAGTTGCAGTTTTCACTCTGTTGGCTGGAGTCAAGACTCAACATGTGTACAGTACATCAGTTACTAAAAATAGTTACATTGAATTAGTCCTGGATGTTCTTCTTTTAAGTGTATGGTACTGTATGATGAACATCCGGGAGTTCTGCTGATGTCCTGTGAAAACAGTAATCATTTGGTTTGGGTTTTTGGTGAACCTTTGGTTTGGGTTTTTGGTGAACCGTAGCTTTGTTTGAGTGAGGAGGTGGCACTGAGGCATGCTGGGACAGGATATGAGCTCATGTTACTGGATGTCAGGTCATGTTTTCCAACTTCAATGGCTATACAAGCTGATCCTCACCACCTATAGGAGTGAGTGGTGACTTTACATACTGCATTAAACACGAGGCTAATATGTGAATAAAATACAAAAGTGGGCTTTTTCAAACGGTATTGATTGAGTGACCATTTTATTAATTATTGTGTAGAATATGAGATACAGTACATCAAATTAATATTATTCTATCAAGTGTGCATTTTTGCAAGGAAGTTATTATTGCCAAGTCATCACACTGTGATTCATACAATATGAGCTGTGTAAGAGACTTATCAACAATCTGTTGAAACTAAGAGTCCATTGTAAAATTTTACGTCATCCTCATCAGAATATCTTTCCAGCCCATGCGGGATACAGCTGGACATGCATGTGGACATGTGCGTGTGAAGATCTGGGCGCCTTCGTTCTCCCAAAGAAACTATTTTTCACTGTTTTTTTTTGTCTCCAATCAACAAGTACGTAGTCTACATGTAGGGCTATTAGTGGAGTATTGTCTTACACTGACATGCAGAATCAGAACAGTTGACCAGGTCCAGAAATATTAATTGAAAAATAATGAGCCATAAATCATATAAATCAGATTTGTATCCCTCTTAAACTATTCCATGTGTGAATGCTGATTTTAACAAATCATATTCAATGTATTCTCTGACAGATTTAATTGTCTGTGCGAGTGGTGTTACACTTTCCACACCGAAAAAAAACAAACACAAATGAAATATGTGCTGCTCTGTTATTCCTTGAGGGCAAGAGGAGAACTAGCAAACGCTGAAGGCTAAACAGTCAAACACTACAACATTTCAGCAACATACTTTAATTTATAAGGGATAAATGCTGATTATTAGTTGGAAATATCTAAGTAATTCCATTAACAAGTTATTCACAAATGGAAATTCGCTCTGTTCATTCATAGTTTAATCTTTGGACAATGAACACTGAGTGGTAAGCCTAGAGATTCAGGGTAATACATTCAGCATCATACAGCATTAGTATCCGAGGGAAACATTATGTAAATATGCAGATACGTGCATTGTGTCACAATGCAAACATGGACCTAATCCTTCTGTTAGTAGAGTCCCTCTCTACTCCAGCTCTACCTTACATCATTGTCTCCATGGCAGAGTGAAGCCCAGTGATTTGGATGGTTGAGACTGCTCTCTCTCTTTCTCTCTTTCTCTCTCTCTCTCTCTCTCTCTCTCTCTCTCTTCTTTTCGTCATTGGCAGGTGAATGACAAGTGTAGACATTAAGCCAACCCTAGTATTGTCTAAGGAGAAAGATCACCGCAGAGCCGTGTCCCCACAGCTACCACCCTCCCACATACTGGCTGGATTGTCTAGCTGTAGTTAGTATTCATATCTTCCGTCTGTATACTGTCGGACTCTGGCTAGCCATTGGTGGACTTCTGTGGGGTGGCTCCTACAGGCCTTCAGATGCTCGGCTCAGAGACAACACATGATGATTATGATTGCTGAATACAAAAGGTGTCACCTCTCCTGGAATCTCATGAGTGCAGCTCTACTGAACTGTAGCTATTGTGTTTAAAGGAAAAATCATACAGTTTACTTGGTCAAATGCCTTCTTAACTTGGATCCGAATGGCATGAGAGTGCTTACTGTATGCCACTGCTAGTGCACAAGGGCCACATGGCAGATATGATGAGCATGACTCAGCTGAGTATCAGTGAGCACAGAAGACCAGTGTCTTCACTCCAAAAAACTCCCATTCCAGCTTCCCTGTCCAAGGGTCCAAGATCAAAGGACGGGGAAATTAAAGCTTTAAGCATGGTGAGTAATATAATTATAGGGACTTACATGTGTAACAATGCCAATTACTGCAGCTCAGGCTTCAATCAAAACCAACCACCCAAAAGTATCAAGATTTAGGTCTGGCTGGGAGGAGCTGAAGGCCTGGCTGGGGCTTCAGGCACTGCATCTGACACACCTGCGTACTGTACATGGTTCATACTGTACATGGTTCATACTGTACATGGTTCATACTGAACATGGATCATACTGTACATGATTCATACTGTACATGGTTCATACTGTACATGGTTCATACTATACATGGTTCATACATGGTTCATACTGAACATGGATCATACTGTACGTGATTCATACTGTACATGGTTCATAATGAACATGGATCATACTGTACATGGATCATACTGTACATGGTTCATACTGTACATGGTTCATACTGTACAAGTCCATTTGAATGTGTGGTTCAGCATTCAAAGGATAGGACAGTGGATAGGAAATCCGGAAGTATGGAATTTCATCCTTGCGTTTGAACATTTCCTGTACTGTGTACACTGCATTAACTATGCAAATCTGTGGGGCAAAATAAAACACACAGGCTTTCCATTCATCTCATGGATACAGGTATAAGAGAGATTCTCATCAATCTATTCCTGTATGTTTTCATATTTCCAGAAGACACAGAAAATAGTTGTTTTTTTACCTGCAGGCGCCGCATGGTGTTCCTGTGTTCGTTGGATCCAGAACAGGGTTTGATTTCACAGATTTCACAAGCAGAACCGTAGGTGAATATGGACCTGCTGAGTAAACAGGCCCTATTGCTGGTGGTTTCAGGTGGTGTTTTAGAAAAATAGCCTGTTAGATTTGGCATGGAGTGCCGGTGAGCTAATGTCTTTTTTTGTTTCACAGAGTGGATGAAGAAATACAAGAGCTGCACGAAGCTGAATGGAAACCATGCATTGTGTTAGAGAAATAGTCAAGCCTCTATTACAAGATAGTGGTGAAGCCAATAAAAATATATCCATTCTCCATGGTTTTACACTGTGGCCACTGTTGTGGCAACTGTGAACAAAATTAGGCCCTTCATTCATTAAATAGTCATTTGTCACCATGGAGTGAAATTATGTGTACCATACCCCCTTTCAGCTGGCTTCTCAAGACCCTTACTTTGTACGGCTGGGGTACAGTATGCCCAGATTTACAATTGACCAGCAAGTTGCCTGTAAGTTTACAACAACAAAAAATGAAGTCAACAATAAGTTGACTGATGAGAACTGAGCATGTTCTCTAGACATCAGGCGGTCTTGGGATTGTCGTTAGCCAATCAGAAAGTGAATCAGCCTTGTGGTATGTACTGGGTGAACACTCACTCTGATTCTGAGGGGGCCATCCTTTCACTCCGACACATTCTTCAATAGGACGGACAATTTGGATGAGTGGATTCTGGCAAGCTGCTCGGCAATACAATTAGCATAATGGCGTCATTAATTGTGGTTCCATTCATTTTGGATAATAGCAGCTGGTAGCCTATAGGCTGTGGCCTCCAGTCATGAGAATGGGCTCCACACATATAGCCATTAGCTGTGTAGGGCCGGTCAGAGATGTGCAGGCGGCCTCCTTAGTAGAGACCTGCAGGTCTGCTCCTCTACTTGAGGGGAAGGCTGGCTGCTGCCTGTGAACCACCAGCTGCAATGTTGTAGTTCACAGGGACACTTAAAGTACAATTGTACATCATATCTGTGAGGCAGTTACCTAAACCTCTATTCAAGAGCTTGCTCAAGAAGGGAATCTTTTCACGCTGAAAAATTCCTTCACTCTTCTTCCGGTGTCCCAGTGTTTTCGGAATAGAATGACAGTGTGTTTGTGAAGTGGATGGATGGGAGAGTAATGAGGAGTGGAGGTCTGGTCTTGAATTAGCTCAGGCCTGACAAGACGCCGGCTCAAGCTGTCTGTCTCTCAGGCTCTTTATTTTGGCAGAATGAAGGGACCTTTTCACGGTGTATGAGTCATAATGGGCTAGGTCAGTAGCATCTACAATAAGCAAAAGACACCGTATCCAAACTATATTCCCATGTGATAGAACTGTGCTCAAAGAGACAAAGTTTGTAATGAATGTGGTCCAGTATGTGAAATAATAGCATACTTTCATTAAGAGGCATGAGCATTGGAATCCAACTCAAACCATTATATCAAAACAATAAATGAAATTCTTGTACGGCAGGACTGGCTCGCAACAGGAACTACTCAAGAGCAGTGAATTAATTGAGGTTTATCTGTCTGTCTCAGGTTTATCTGCCTGTGTCTGACCTTTGGATTTATTGTGTGGATTATAGTCTCAGTACAGATTCTGATATGGACAATCAAATGATCTTTTAAATCCGCATTTCATGATTTATGAGAAGCCAAATTGTTTATGCTCAACTGCTAGTTGAGCGAATAGCTGTAATATTAAAGTGAAGCATAATTCTATTCATGCTGCTCTGATGACTGCTACTATTGAAGTAGTAATATCTGGAAAGATAAACTCTATATGCTGACCCACTGAGAGTTCTGGAACACTTTTTGCTGCTTATAATTGTAGCAGTGACCCTGGTTGCATTCAGGTACACAGGGTTCATTGTGAATTAGAAAAGACTAGAAAAGACCATACAGTGAGTTAAATACAGTATGCAGAAGTTTTGTTTTCACACTGACTTCTCACTAGAGAGGACCTCTGCTCAGTGTCACACAACAGAACCAACAGTTCTGGTTTTAAGGTTAAAACGCTATTCATAATGAAGAAAGGCGCTTGTGAATGTTCGTCTCAAAGTGGTGGAAAACCAAACACACTAAAAGGTCCTGCTGGTGCTTATGTTGGACTGCAGAGTCTGTGATGAATGACATGTGAATTATGATTTTTGCTGGTATGTAACCACCCAGGTTTAGCCTTGCGTAAGTGTCTTTAGATTCTCTGTGTGAAACGTTGACATTATTCTAGAGGCAACACTTGATTTCTTGTTGATGAGTCCAGTCTTTCATTTGGTTTTACGAGCAGGTCCAGGGTCACAATTTGGTCATTTACTTTTATCCAAAGTGAATCATAATGTTTTGAACTTGTATTGGGGTTAAGTACCTTGCTCAAGGGTACAATGGTAGGCGATTATTGTCTAGTGGACTGGCTCGGTCCTGAACAAGTGACCTTTCAGTCATTGGTCATATAGTCTGACCACTGGGTACCTACTGCCACTCTGTCACACAATATCAACTTTTTTCAATGGGAGTTCCATTGTTATAGTTGGACGATCATCTCATTGCGTGTTGTTATTGCAGAGTCCCTCCAAAGTTGTGACACTGTGGTGTGTTGTTTTGCTTTCATAAGTGCCAAGTCGAATTTTTTAGTAATGAAAGTGATGACAGGTCATGGCCACTAGGGAAATTTTACCATGTGCTGCGTCAATTCCATCGCCAAAGTAAACTTCCCTAGAAAGGCCAACAGCCACAGCTATAAACTTTTATATAGGATACATTGTTGCCAAGATACTACGCTTTGATGAACATGAGGATTCACAGTTCTTGTTTTGCAGTGACTTTATTGCAATGGGTTGTGGTGCACTAAATTGTACTGTAGGGTGTTGATCAGACTGCGGAATACAGACCTTGTGAACTTAAATTACCTTTTATTAAGAAATGATCAATCTTCTTAGTCTCTTATTTTTACAAACCCATTCCTACGTGTATAATCAGTCATTGCACTGGACATCATGAGGATGTGGTCTTGGATGAAGGTAACTATAATTGCTGTTTGTGACACAAACAAACAAAACTTTGCCTACAATTTAATCGTTCTGCCTGCAATTGAATCCTTCTATCTGCACATAGTACACACACCCAGCTCTACCTCCTGGGATGTGCTGAAGTCATGGAATAGTCATTCAATTCTATTCAATTCAAACTTTATTTCAGACACAGCCCACAGGGAGGTCCATAGCACAATACATACAAATCATTATAAAAATAAAAAAGACCTAGACTAAATGGAAATGAGTTCAGCTCAATACAAATTCAGAATAAACATGAGCACCAGTGGCTCCACATTCTAGAAGTGAACCTGACAGAGCTGCGTCTAGGGTGGATTATTACAGAAATAATGTTCTGCTTCAGAGACTCTACACATACATCAGATTTTGTAGAACAGCAGGGCAGGTGGGTACAGCTTCTAGGAGCGTTAAGCAGCAGCCTCATACTGTCATTATAGGCCACTGTGAGCCCTCTTACTGTAGGCTACTCTGTCTATATCTACACCAAAGATGGGCAGTGTAAAGAGGAGTACAGGCGGTTCTAAACCAAGTCATCTTAACAGGTACAGAGCACATGTTCAATTTACCACACAACATATTTGCTTGAGCATACAATTTACGACACTGTCTATAAATATATTGTCATCAGAAAGATTATTAGAAATAAAATGCCCAAGGTATTTAACGTTGTTACACTCACGTACATAATGTGATTGATTAGACCAGGCATTCCCAAACTGTGAGGCGGGCCTCCCCTGGGGGGGCCCAAAGAAATTCAGGGGAGGCGCGGAGGGATGGTTAGAAAAAAAAGAAGAAAAAAACGTATTTTTAAAAATGTATATGGTTTTTATGAATGAAAGGTGATTTTAAAGGTTAGAAGATCGAAATAAATAATGGGAGGGATGTATACTAAATGTGTGAATAGTGCAGAGAGAGCCTCCCCCCGCAGGCATGAATGTATTGTGCGAAAACGTCATAACGTGAACTAGCAGCAGATGCCACCGAGCTAACTTAGCTGTGTAACGTTATGGGCTAGCTAACGCTGCCTTGGACAAATGGCCAAATTTGTGGGGTTGCGGGGGCGCGGGTGTGTCACTGTTTTCAGAGGGGAGGCCCACATTGATGGAGTTTGGGAACCCATGGATTAGACTATCACTCACCATACATCCTGTGCGACAAGTCTCTTCAAAAGATGATCCATATACTGTAGATATTGAAAAGGAACAGAGAAAGAATGGCGCCTTGGCGAACGCCATTGTTCACATGGAATGGGGCAGATGTTGATTTGCCCCATTTTACTCTCATGGTCTGATGAGCATACCAATATACCAAGATTCTGACAAGATATCTAGGAACCCCTCTTTTACACTGTTTCATAAACAGTTTTTATACGATTAAATGCCTTGGAGGCATCAATAAAACACAAAAACATAGTAGAATTCTGCCTATTGTAGTTATCTAAAATCTCTTTCAAAGCAAAAATACACATATCAGTGTCATGTTTATGTTTAAACCCAAATTGATTGTCAGAAGTGAGGATGTGTTTCTCTAGCCTACTGTATACAACAGGATTCTCTCCAATACAAGTAAGATCTACAATTCCCCCATAGATGGCGAGAGTCACAACAGCTGTAATGTTATGATGGATGGCTGTTCACTTTTATAACAACTGTAGTGACCATACCTCTAGAGACCTTTTAAGTGATAAGCTGCATTTATTCCCAAACCACGGTTGGGTTCTGTCTCTCCACCCATGGAAACACATTCAGCCTAATGTTGAAACCAGGCCGGCGGTATGTTTGTGTTCCTGTTCCCCAACCCTCTGATTTTTATCAGAGAAATTATGACTCATGAAAAGAACTGTACAGGGAGAGCATGAAAAAACACATGTCAAAGTTTAATTCATGGGATGAAGTCAGTTCATGTTGTGGTGAGGAGGTTGAAACACTGTGAAAACTCTGATTGTAAGAAAACACTGCTAAGTTTGATTAATGTATCTCATTGCATGCTGTAGATTGTGATGTGGATAAGAGTTTAAATCATGCTGAAATCAGGGATGTATCTGGGGGTCTCCAAGAAACCCACGTGTGACTCATCATCACCATAATCTCCAACCTATTTGTCAGATAATGTGTCAGAACATATCCCAGGTGATGTAACAACTCATCTCTAAAATCCCCAAAACTAATACAAAACACTTGGCTCCATGAGTTCCTGGGAAAAGCATGACGAGATTTTCCTTGAGAGGCTGGAAAGGCTGAGGCCTGAGAGAGAAGCCTTTGTAAGGGGGGGAGGGGGGGGCATCTCATAATAGAAGACTATGATTTAAATGTCTATCTGAGTACCTAGGATTGGAATGAGGAACTAAGAAGGCACTAATAAGATACTGTAAGGACAAGCAGTTACAAGAATTCCAATGTACCTGTACCTGTATTTACAAACATGGGAAATACACTTTCTCCTCTCCTCTCCTCTCCTCTCCTCTCCTCTCCTCTCCTCTCCTCTCCTCTCCTCTTCTCTTCTCTTCTCTTCTCTTCTCTTCTCTTCTCTCCTCTCCTCTCCTCCTCTCCTCTCCTCTCCTCTCCTCTCCTCTCCTCTCCTCTCCTCTCCTCTCCTCTCCTCTCCTCTCCTCTCCTCTCATCTCCTCTCCTCTCCTCTCCTCTTCTCTCCTCTTCTCTTCTCTTCTCTTCTCTCCTCTCCTCTCCTCTCCTCTCCTCTCCTCTCCTCTCCTCTCCTCTCCTCTCCTCTTCTCTTTTCTTCTGACGAGCTCTGGATATAGCCCCCTGATACTGTAGTGATTTATCTCCCGGTGATAATTTAAGTAATCTAACTCTACACTGCTCTGCTCACTTCCCCCAATGCTCTGCTTATTTAAAAGTAGAGGCTTTTGAGAATCTTCACATTTTTATAATTGAAACCAAACAGAGTACCAGTCAAATAAGGACCATCATAGAGCCACCCAGGACCTATTTACTTGCGAGATCTGAGCTTCATTCCATCTGCATGTGTCTCAATGTTTAAAGCATCTCGGAAACCCATAAACAAAGCTAAGCTTATGTTTCTGACACATAAATAAGCATTTCAGAGCTCAGCCCACGAAAAAAAACTAAAAACTATAATTAACTCAAAGTATGATCTAAAAAGGACTAAAAAGTCTTGTGATTGGGCTAAATTATTATACTGCTCAAATCTATAATCATGGGTAATGTGTGCAGAAGAGATCTGCCCAGGCTTAAGGAAGATATGAAAGGAACCCTTGCTTGATCAGCCATTCAAAACAAAGCTCTCAGATGTACCAGAGAGTTTCCAAGTTGTTAGATCCTCTAATTGTGATTGGTTTATTTGTCGTCCAGCCCTCGGACATCTGTTGAGGGCGAGCCTGTGGTGAGGGGGGCAGATGGATATGATTCCCATGCTCTACCTCGCCCCCTCATCTCCTCTCCTCTCCCCACAGTGCTGATAGTTGTCCCATGCCCGATGAAATGGAAAATAATGGGATCTCTTAAAGGGGAAATGGCCATAACATGTCCATAACATGTCCATAACATGTCCGTAACATAACATCTGGAAAGAGACATTAAACAATTAGAGACTACAGAGAGTAATCAAACTTGCCCCCTAGCAAATATGGATGTTTAAAATAAATATACAGTATATACAGGGACTCATCAGCCACCTTGGTAGGTAAGTCCACTGCTCACATTGTGTTTCCTGTAAAAAGATACAGATTGCCTCACCATCCATAACATCACCAAATCTTGCACTAGTGTTAAGTAGTAAAGTGTGGTTACTGTACTTTACCTTGGGTAGTGGCACTGAACTGTGAAATCAGCAGAAACAGTCCTCACAATAAATCTGCCATCAAGAGGTGTGGGTACGTACTTAAAGGTGAAGATGTAGATCAGCTCTTCCTCATCCACCTGGTAAATGCATCACTTAACAATGTCAATACACACACTTCATCTATACATCGCCTGACATACATATTAATGTAAGTTAAAATGTATGGGTAACACTTAAGTAATAAGTGCACATTGTAAATACTTAATTAATCATTCATAAAGCGTTATTCATTCATTATTACACATTAGTAAGCAGTGTATTACCACAATTATAAAGGTGTTATTCTTCATTAATAAGATAATGTAAAATGTGTTTATTCTGTTTTTTCATACTTTATGTATTTACCATTTGTAAATTACGTATCATATGAATTACAAACAAGTTTTCATGAGTTGTTAATGGCTAATCAGGTTGTTTATAACGTGGAATTTAATGATTGACAAACTATTTATAAGTACTTTAGGTATGCATTTATCCATGTAATGAATTAGACATGCACTAATGGTTAGTAAGTGGGTTAATACATTTATTTTATCTGTGATGTGTCCTACTAGATTATTTTTATGAGTTAGGGCAAATTAAATTGATTAATGCAGCATGTTTACTTTAACAAACTGAGTAGGAAATTCACAATATTAAGTAGTTAATAGATGCTTTATAAACACTTTATAATACTGTAATTCATGATGAATTCAAGTAGTTATAAAGCATTTACTAGGCCATTGGTATAGTATTACTGTATGTGGGAGTTGATCTAAAGTGTAAACTATCTATGCTTTACACAACACAAACTGATATAGAAAATATATAAACGTTTATTGAAAAATGAAAAAAAAAACGTCCCCCCATTTATTCAATCGTTTTAAAAAATAAAATACAACTTAAAGGTATAATATGTGGATTAAAATAAACATTTTTTCAAAAAGAATACATCCATAGGGCTTTGCGAAGGCTGCAGAGTAAAAGTATTGCGTTTCCATAAAAAATTATATTTTGTCTGAAATGATTACATTATGAAATTTTGACAGCCCGACAATGACACTCTGTTGATATCATACCAGCCAATAGTATTACAGTGTTGGTACTACGCGCTGGGTTGCGAGGTACTATTCTAGCTTCACCACTGTGAGATTAGCAGTAGCCAGCTAACATTATACTTCCATGAATTAGCAGCATTATAGATGTTGGTAAGTGTGTGTGCGACTATAAAACGGCAGCTTTTCCGTCCACTTCTGCTCACTCTTTTCAGCTAAAAGTTTGGTAAAATGGCCGAGTTTCATCGTCCTGCTTCTCCGCCTGAGCCCCGGCGAACCGTGCGATACGAATCTCAAAAGCTCAGTGACTCGGGCCAGCCTTTGCTCGTTGGACGGAGTTTATGGAATTTCATGGGATAAAGTCGCATGGTGACATGGCTACTTTTCTACTAGACCGGTAAACTAGCTAACTAGCTATCGTTATCTTTCTTGGAATCTACATAGCCAGACCTAACCTTATCTCCACACTACAGCATCTAACATAACTTATTACATGGCACTCTGAAATACTTGATTGTGATTACTGATTAGTGTAATGTTATGTTCCTCTCGGAGTGAAGATCTTATCACAGTATGACTGAAACAGTGCATTCTCTGGCATTTTGGCAACCAATACTTTGTGTTGTTGCAGTTCTTATCTTTAGACACTAGATGAGGGAAATAATCCACATATTACATATTATACCTTTAATGCCCTTCAAAACATGTCTTGATAAAACATCTACTGTACAACTGTACATAAAAATACAATACCTCTCAGCCATTCATTCAATCATTAAACAAATAAAAACTGAATCTCATGGCAGGATAATAAAACGTCTACTGTACAACTGTACATAAAAATATATTTTGTAGGTAAACACAACCACACAGCATACTGAATCAGTCCATACATGTACCTCAATACCTATCCCTCTTAACCTGGTGCTGCATGTGTTGTGATGCATATCTCTACGCAGTAATTAATGCTTTTCTTACTTTTTTCCCCACATGCGCCTAGGAAGCTCCCTAGTATACAGACATTGGTTTCATGACTTTTAATATGTTACATTAAGATATCAAAATGATCTGCACTCGGCTACTGATTAAAATGTCTGATTTAAGTAACGTGTGCCAATGGTCTAAATCCAAAATTTGAGCCTGCTTCCGATATTGTGCAACCAGTAGGATTGTATAAAGGCACTACAAAAAGTCAAGGTGCGTCACTGTTTTCGGTGGCCTATTGGTTTAGACAGGTGTTTGCACTGCAGTAGACCAGGGTTCAAAACCACCCCTGTGCAATAAATAAAAAAAATACACTGCTGACTAGTTGAAATCGATCGCAATTGTATTTGCAGCCTTAATATCTCATTAGTAAATGCTGTGTAAAGCATAGATAGTTTACAATTTAGATCAACTCCCACATAATACTTTGCCAATGGCCTAGTAAATGCTTTATAACTACTTGAATTCATAATTAATTACAGTATTATAAAGTGTTTATGAAGCATATATTAACCCACTTACTAACCATTTGTGCATATCTAATTCATTACATGGATAAATGCATATTTTACATTAGTTATAAATGTGTTAATACATTGCTTACTAATGTGTAATAATGAATTAATAATGCTTTATAAATTATGAATGGAGTACTTAATACATGGTTTATAGTGTGCACTTATTATAAAGTGCTACCAATGTATGATTATCATTATTATTATACATACCACTATCCTACTGCCACAATCTTTCAGCTCCGACTCAAAGATCAGCTCTTGAGCATTGTTCTCTAGGGCAGCACAACCTCCCATGGTGAGATCAGCTGTTTGGATGAGCTGGCCAATTCCAAACATGTCCCTGTTCACTGACACATGGACCCGGCTCCCTCTGCACTCGGCATGCACAGAGTTAGCAGGAGGAGGTGGAACCACTTCTGGAACCACTGTGGGTCTGGGTTCTGGAATGGGGTCTTCCGGAAATACCCACCTCACCTTTTTCTCCTCATCTCTCACCTTGGGTTCCGTGACCACCTGAGGCAGGCCTGGCTTGTGGAAGCAAGGATGGATAGCTGAACTGGAGCATCTCTGGATTGGATCCTTTGGTTTACTTACTTTTGAGCCCCATGAATTAGTCCAAGACCCATATTGAGCATCACACACATAGCCAAGCATGGCTACTGCAGCAAAAACCGAGCTCCACTTCATTGCAAGGGTTCACAACTACAAGTGATCTAAACAGTTAGATGCTATGAGGAAGGTGGGAAAGTTGAGGCGGCTTTTATAATGGTTGGGCCATGTTTGCCTCATGTTGACAATCCCACCCCCTTTGCTGACCATCCCTTTTTGTTTCAGTCAATTATATTGGACCAATTGGTGTTCAGCAAGAAATAAAAGTGATTTTTTTTTCATTTGGAAGGGGGACCAACCAATAATATGGAGATTTTGCCAAATGCAGATGTGTGTGTACTAAGTACACAATTAATCATTGACAGAAGTTGAAGGACAGCCATGTGTGACAATTTCAAACCAGAAAAGAGTGAGAGTGAAAGTTTTGAATGCTTTACTGTATAAAGGTTTATTATTTTGGCGCTAGCCCCAATGACGTGGTACCTTGACCACACCTAGTAAGGATACCTTTCATGTATGTGGTGCCTGGAATGCTTATCACTTGGTAGATAAGTATGAGTGTGGTGTACTGACAAACAATTTGTTAATGTCACAAATCTGTCATGTCCTTGGGTAAGGTCATTGTGACCCAAAAGGCCCATGTCAGTCATCTGGTTGTTTGCACTGGTGTGATCTACAGGGTACAGAAGGTGAAACGTAAATGAAATGTTTGTTGTTGTTTTGATCTGTCTGTTATTGTTTCATGTCGTGTTTCTGTAATGCACATTGCGTTGCAATTTGCAGGAAATGTGCTATATAAATAAAGTATTGATTGAAATGTATCAGAACATGTCTATTTCAGGCCGTCTGTTGGTTAGGGTGGTTGTGCCCCCTAACATTCAACATACAGTAGGCCTACAGCACATATAGTACACTATACTGATGCAGTATGGTACGCATACACTAAGTGTACTACTTACCTGTACTAACTTAGCTTATCCCCCTTCACTGATTTCCCTGTCTGGTATCCACGAGGCCTCATTCTAGTCAGTCATGAATCACATATTGGGACCTTCCACATGTGGCCCCCATGCGTTACTTGTGCCTAATAAGAAAGCATATCCAATATGGTATACAGATGTTCACTTGAAGGGCCATTGCTGTTGATCTTGTATCAAGTCAAGTGTTTTAGCTAACTGAACCAGCTTTGATTTATGATCCCGGGGGATGGCCAGGAAGTCGTGGGCCATGTACAGGTATAATTGTGAGGAACATGTTCAGCTTGCTTTGCTGATAGCACCCTGGACATTGTTTTCAGGTCAGAAGTTCAACAACTGCTAGGGTACTTAAATCAAGATGCATTACTAATCTGTTGCTAGATTTCAGATTTACAACACCATGCACGGACAAACAGATGTACTACAGTGTGTGAATCAGTTGAATTTGTTCAGAAGAAGAAGATAAGTGACAGAACACATTTTAAATGTAGGCCTATTTGAACGTGGGAGCGACTGTGAGTAGCAAAGAGGGAGCCTCATGTATAGGCATTGTACGTTTTGTAGACCTTTGATAATTGGCTGTGTAATGTGTGTGTGTATGTGTGTGTGTGTGTGTGTGTGTGTGTGTGTGTGTGTGTGTGTGTGTGTGTGTGTGTGTGTGTGTGTGTGTGTGTGTGTGTAGAGAAACAGAAGGAGTCCGGAAGTCTTTGATCCAGCCATGCCAATCCCGCGTGTTCACCTAGTTTCCTCTCAGAGTTTCCTGCAGGTGCTGGTACAAAGGCATGGTTTGTGGAAATTACACACCCTACGACTCCATAAAACATCACTCAGACAAAGCTCTTTTATATGTTGATCTTAATGAGAAATAAAGGGTTATGTGGCTTTCAAAATGACAGATTTTACAATGGCATTAGCTAGAGGAAAGTTTATGTTTGCTGCGTATTTGATGGCTCAACGAAGGATACGATCTTACTAGGCAATTATGCTATGTACTGTGTTCTGTCTAAATCAATCAAATAAAGTCTGTGAGTTGAATACTCCCAGTATCGCACAATAGCATGTGTTATTAACTTTGAGAGCTTTCACATAAGCCATCGCCTCGGCTTCCCCAGACTTTCTAACCAGAGATTCAACAAAAACAGCTCTGCAAGTCCGCTATGAGGGAATTCAATTGTGGAGAACATTTTTTCCTTCTTCGTTCGTCTTTGGTTAATCACATATCTGCAAGCTGTGGCTTTGAATTCTTTTTTTCGCACACTCCATCCCTGCGAAATGTCAAAGGTCGGCATATGTGGCACCGCATGTTGACAGAGAAGTTTAGAAAGGTCCACTTCAGGAACAGACAGCCATTATTGAATCATTGTGTGTCTTTTCTGATGTCAGGCCATTGCAGTGGGCAAGTAAAATGGATCCCACTGAGATGGCAAAACAAGTTAGCCTACAGGATGTTCCACCAGTGGAGTGAATTAGCTAGTTTTGTGTGTGCTCCGATTTGATTTCCATCATAAAAGAGGACATATGCCGTTATCAAACATTCAATAGAATTAATTGAATTTGGGAGCAGCTCCCTGGACTGGTTAGCATTGCTACAGAATATCTGAGAATACTCTGGAACTGTTTTAAAAGAAGCTTGAGGAAAACTCAATGAAAGTATTCAATGTTTGGAATTACCATCCCACAACCCATCTTCATATCATCTCCTACATACAGTAATGTGAGATAGTCCAGATGACTACTGTATCTCACATTACGTGGTTGTTGACTTACAGTACCACACATTGGCCCACTGTACATGGAACAGTCTACAGAGTGAGGCTCTGGTAGTCCTGTCCATTCAACTGACTGTTTTACTGTAAGCATTGATTCATTCATACAGTACAGTCTTCGTCTGTCCTTTTTCATCTGTACTCCCCGGTCAAGACATGGCCTTTTCTGTGGCCCTTAAACGAACAAGGAATTCCTCTGTTTATTTTGCATATCTACAGGAAATCCTGCTCTATGCGTGTAAGGCCTCCTGATTAGTGTTCCTCTCTCAAGGGATTGTTAACACTGTGGGTCTCATTCCCTTAATTAATTACCTCCACAAATACACTAACCATTCACTTCAATGGTCTTCACTGTGCCTTGGGCCATAGGGGAGTACAGACAACATCATAAATGCATTCATGTGATTTAAAATGTGCCTCAGTGACTAATGAGACATCCATGGGTCTTGTTAAAAAGCCTGGAGTGGGTACTGAGAGGCCCTGTCAGACTGAGGGCAGACATGATGGTTTTTGATCCAGATTTTGGCCTCACAGGTTTTCCTAAGTGAGGGAGGGAAATCCAGTAAGCCAGGGCAATCACGTGAGGGACAGAAAAGGACGGCAGAAGAAAAATCTCATCAGCCAAACAGCAATCCCTCACATTATGCTTTTAGCAAGAAAGACCCCCAAAAAGACAAACTTGATATGTTTTCAAGAAGCCCATTAAACCTTCCAGAAGAGGGACTGGTGGTATAAAGAGAACAGCCATTATAAGGCAATACCTCGCATACTGGTTAAAAAAGCCTCCAAACCCAGTATAGTTGTCTGGCTTTCTCAAGATAATGAAGAAATATGGCTGATTTTACACTGACAACTTGATGGCTGGGTTAGAGAGTTAGCCACCAATCACATTCAGCTCCACAGCACCATTTTATAAGCATAGTAAACTGAATATTTTATTTTGGCAAACATACAAACAAGTTATGATTGCTTCCAGATCTGGAATTTGCTTTCTCTGTCTCTAGCGATTGGAATAGTGCACTAAAGCTCTTATATAGGGTGACAACTGATATGATGAATGGAATAGGAAGAAATATCTCAGACATCACTCACTGTAGGTGCTAGACTGAAAAAAGATTTAGATACAGTTTTCTGGAGAGTGGGGCACCCTATATGAGGTACAGTATACCAAGAGAGAATTTCTCTCAAAAACAAGCACTGACAAGACTATGGCTATGGCAAGATTCATTACTTGTATTTATTATAACAACATTATCCATGCCAAATCTATAATATGATACTATGCATTTGTGATAACATATCCACTTTTGATGTGGGTAGATCATTCAGGGGAAACATTTAAGCTTGTAAACAAAGCTGTGTTTATGTCCCGGGTGAACAATTTTCCAATCCTCCTCTCCAATCTTCAGTTCCTCAAAATAAGAATGAGCACTTGTACAGTATGTTGGCACAAGACCAGAGAACTGTAATCTTTTGGTGCCCATTGAGACTCTGCTCTAACCACACCTGAATCTTGATATACAACAGCAGTAGCATGTTCTCCATGGGACTCCCACTCCAATAAGGAATCTCTTAAGCATGGGACTCCCACTCCTATGAGGAATGTCTTAAGCTCCTAGCTGCAGGGGTGCTGGTATCCATGTGTGGTACAAACAAAATCACCAAAGGGCCAGGCATGTGTGGGAGGTATCAAGACTGTTTGAAATAGAAATGATAAGAACTACCAGTCCTTCGCCTGAGAAATGAAGTGATCTGAGGGAAGACACATTTGCGTGTGAGGAGTGCAGACTTCACATGTGTGTTACAGTAATGTTGAAGTTTTTATGTTTTTGTAGAATTGAAAAACACGGCAAGTAATGACAATTAAATGAAATACATCTTGTTTTTTCTCTGTAGATTAATTGTTTTTAACAGTTTAGAGTCCATGCCTTCCAAATAAATGATACATCACTGTCACAAGGACCAAATGGTTTACATATGGTCCGGTCTCAACAGAAATACAACCCCAAAGCCTATCAAGGGTTTTAAATATGAGCCAATGCCAACTGGAGAAATGTTGAGATGGTTAAACTTGAAAGAGAATACTTTCATAATTCCACTTTTGAATTGGCAAGCTCCCACAGAGAGGATTGAAGGTTACGTAGAGCCCACTCATATCACTGGAGTCTCAAGCAATGCATGTGTGAAAATAAAAGTGATGTAAGCAAGACAAGTGACTGCTCTTCACAAACCCTAATCATTCCACACAAAGAAGTAGGCAGAAGTGAATTCCCTGACAGCAGAAATGTGAGAGAAACACACTGTTTCTATCAGTAAGAACTGCCCCAGGATCCCCTAGGCCCACTGGTCCACATCCAAAACCACAGCTCTCTGAGAGTTTTCCATCGGAATTCATATCAGAACTGTCAGGGGCCTCCGGAACCCTGGCGCTCAACATTCTGAAGCCCATTTGCAAATTACCTCCTTCACCGGAGAGATGAGGATAGAGTAACATGTAGCCTGTTCTCCATCCAAGAGCTACCTGGGTCAGCTACCGCACAGAGTAGAGGTGCAGGCCAGGGCCAGGGGGTGTCAAAGCTGGGTAACACAACTCTGCCTGATATGAGGCCTGTTGCACCTTAACAACTGCCAACTGGTGTCCCATTTCTGTGATTTCTGTGTTTTTTTGTAAATCATGGTGTCCAGAGCGATTAACAAGTCTTTTCTCGGTGCTCCGACACCCAGGTGTAACAGAGCAGACGGGGCGGGACTGGGTGTTGGTGTCCATGTTCCAGATTTGCATGATGGATGGCAGTGGCATCAGGCTGGGACAGGTCGTCTGCTCTAATGGGTCTCTGAGGAGTCCAATCAGACGTCTCCACTGCTCTCTGGATAAATAATGAGCGGGAGGGTTGTGCTCGGGGGGTCCGGGGGGGGACCGACGGCACCCTTGCAGAAATAGCAGGTCCCCTTTCAGCGAGATAATGAACCTAATGGGGAGTGAAGGCGGAGAACTGGAGACACACACTCTTAAAATACCTTCCACATTTCCCCAAATCATGGGCTATACGTCAGTTTGGGTGCATTCACAAGGCATCTAAATCCATGATGAAGGGTCGCGTAAGGTGTGCTGGCTCCTGTTCCAACCTCATATCCTAGACTCAGACAGTTAGTTCAGCACTGTAGGCTGCACAAGTGTAATGTTTATGTTCAGTGGAAAACTGGCTTCTTTCTCACATGAAGTGCTAAGCAGTAGACTGACAAGGCCTCTTCATAAAAAACTACTTAACAGACTGGAAAGTACTGTTTGGAGTGGATGGGCAGTGCTAACTGCATCAGTTTTTTTTATACAAAACATTAAAACATACATAAATTAAAAACATTTAGAACTCTATGACACTATATATTTATGGCTGTTTCGGTATGCCAAGACCCTTACATCAGACAGAGATGCCCTTCAACAGGCCTGTACTCCTACATAAATAAATCGATCAATCGATCAATCGATCAATCGATCAATCGATCAATCGATCAATCGATCAATCGGTCAATCAGTCAATCGATCAATCAATCAATCAATCGATCAATAAACGCGTTAAAGTCCACTATATCTGGAAATAAAAAACAGTGCTGAAAAATCACAGCAAACTAAGGCGAGGAACTGATTACAGTTGGTTGAAATGTTTTTGATTGAGTTAATATCTCTAGACAGAGCAATACTTCTATATATCAACTGGCAACTGGCAATTCCTGACTACTTATTATACACTACTTCTGATACCCGTTGGAGCACAATGGACACCAACTAAATATGTACATCTGCTAACACTCCAGCTTAGCCGATCCAATTAAAGCTGCCTTCATTGATTTTATTCAAACGACCTGATATCAGATTGTTTCATTGAGCCATAGCGTCCTACTTCAGTGACTCATCCGTACCAGCGGCCTGTCTGTTGTTATTCCAGCATTTCTGCCTGTGTTGTTAATAGCCGGCCTGTGCCTTTGCCCCCCCCCGCGCTTTATATGGCTCTGGCCATTCGTTTGTAAACAAGATTGTGCGAGTCCCTTACTACAATCTAGTGGTAAAATAAAATCAATGAATGCAGCTTTAACTTGTCTGCTTGTCTTGATACCCGTTGTAGCAAACAGCAATTAGCCATTTAGTCCATTGAGTCTCCCCCCCCCCCCCCCCCCCCCCGAAGACCATAGCGGACATGTCATGTTTGGCAAGTCAGGTCTACAGTAGCTTGGTTTGGCTATTGTTTGCAAGCTTGCTAGCTACTACTTTTTAACTTGACACACCAGATGGCTATGTGAATCAGACTGGACAAGAGTCACTTTCAAAAGTACTTGGTAGATGATTGGATGAACTATCTGTCTTATCATCGTCTGTCATGCGCTTCAACCACTCCTCGTTATTGTCACACCTAAACCCGTCCAGTGTAACTGTTTGAAATGTCCTCTTAGAACATTGATTAGCTAGTTGGCTTTCAAATCTGGCACAAACGGATCTCTATGGAGATGATGCCTGATTTTTGAGAGAAACAGAATGTGATTGGGTGGAACGCACTAATGTTGGGCAAAGCTGCAGCTCCTTGCAGCTGATGAGCAGGCAGCTGGAACGCTGGGGGCAGGGTTCTATTCAGATCATTCTATTTGGCTGGCAGCTTGGATCAGTGTTTTTGGTTCAAATTCACCAAAACGTAACTTAATTAAAATGATGTCCCTGTCACGGTCTGTCCTGTACGGAAGAGCATTAGGGCCAACAACTGAGTTTATTATTTTTTTAAGCTTCTGAGTTTAAAGTCAGAAATAACTTCTGAGATTAAAGTCAGAATTTCTGAGATTAAAGTCAGAATTTCTGAGAAAAAAACTAAGAATTTCTGATTTAAAAGTCAGAATTTCTGATTTAAAAGTCAGAATTTCTGAGAAAAAAGTCAGAAATAACTTCTGAGATTAAAGTCAGAATTTCTGAGATTAAAGTCAGAATTTCTGAGAAAAAAAGTCAGAATTTCTGAGAAAAAAAGTCAGAAATAACTTCTGAGAAAAAAGTCTGAATTTCTGACTTTAAACTCAGAAGCTTAAAAAAAAAAAACTCAGCTGTTGGCCCTAATGCTCTTCTGTAGTCCTGGACCCTGTGGATACCCGTGCCAAATATGAATGCTGTCAGGCTGATGGTGTGAGAGGAAAGTAAGAGGGATGGACAGACAGACAGGCCGAGGGTAGCTCATTGATGTGTTAGATGTACTACACATTTATGTAAATAAAATATTGGTGATCATAGAGGTTTCCAGGTAGCCTACTGTAATACTTTGATTTTCGCTGGAACAGATGTTTGATTTTGGACGAGTCGTGGGAGCAGCTGCCCTCTGATCATGTCCTGAGAAGCTCTGTTGTGAACAGTGGAGCCGTACTTCAGCTTGTGCAGAGAGGCACCAGGAGGCAAAGCATACTGTGCAATTACCCTGTAAACAATAATCATTCTCCATTTAAACTTTAAATACTGCTACTGTAGAGATAACACCACAGTTTACTGAGAATTCTCAGGGAAGGGTGGTGATTAGAGAACCTCAGAGGGAACACTTTTACCTAAAAAGTAATCTATAAAGGATATTTAAAAAACAACATAAATCTGCTACTGTATAAGGGGATGCACATTTTCTGAAGAATGTTGTTGTTTTTTCATCGGAATTTGGCTAATCATATCATTGCCTTCAGTTTGGAGTCATGTTCATTTTTTCCCCCACACAAGATACCAGAACTGTGCAGTGCTACAGTAACAACATCCCCCCTTAACACTGATGTAAACTAACTAGCTAGCTAGTGAATGCTTTGGTCATGCTTCAGAAACAGGATCTACAAAAGTCTATGTGTCCAACATTTGAAGTGAGATTCATACCAAAAAGTACAACACAAATACTTCCTCTTTACCTGAACTAGCAGGTGCAAGCAAAAGGTTCAGGTAAGGCCGGGGCTGATGGAGTGATTTGCGTTGGGTGGGTTGTGGGTGTCGCTGGATGGAAGATGGACATTGAGAAGAGCCAATGGCTAAGCAAAGTAGCCTAAGTTATGGGGCGGCTGTGCTCAGGTGGGTCATCGAATGGTTGTAGGGTCAGCAGTTCAAATCTCGGCTCCTGCTGTCCACTTGTTGAAGTATCCTTGGGCAAGGCACTGAACCCAAATGAGCAGGCTAGCTCCTTGCATGGCAGCTGCCACCATTGGTGTGTGAATGTGTGTGTGAATGGGTGAATGAGAGGCCATTGTAAAGCGCTTTGGATAAAAGTATTAGATACTGTAAGTGCAGTCCATTCACCATTTACCATAAATTTATCCTGGCGCTCGACAGATGTCAATGTAGGTCACTTCTGTAGCGCTGTTTCCCTTCTACTCAACTGTGAGGAGCGTCTTGAGCAACGAGTATAGGGTTAGAGAGATATGATCCACATCCCCTGGTGTTACCGGATCCACCTGTGACCAATGGAGGGTAAAAGGCCAACAGTCCATCCACACTGACCAGAGCACAGGTGGGAAAACCTCTCAGCTGGGGCCCAGATGCTTGAAGACTCATCATATTCTCTCCCAGCGTCCTTCTCCGAGCGCTGTCCCCTGGAGCCCCTCCCCCTCCGTAAAGCCCTCCATCTTCCTCTGAAGTGGAAGGCCAGCTGTCTGGGAGCCTGGATGAGCGCCTCTTGTTTTGACATTCGCTGCAGGAACCTCACATCCGTCTCCTCTCCCTGGAACTAATCAATCCTGACACCCACTCTGTACTCTGCTCAGGCTGCACCTGCTCACTCATAACGTACAGTAACTCAGTGTTGTGTTGGACAGCGGCGGAACCACTGTAGCCAGGACCCACAATTGCATCGTCCCCTGACAGACAGTGAGAGGTTGTCACTTCCTGCATGGAGGTCTAAGACATTGCCAGATGATCCAATGTTTATGAGGCCCCTGGGTATCGGATGTATCTGGGCTCTGTAGATCCTCACGGGCAGATGGATGGACTTAGGGGAGACCGGGATCTGTGCTGTTTCACTGGCTCATTAAACAGGAACTGAGGATGATTACACCCTGCATAGCCCTGTCCAGACCTCTGGGAGAAGGTGGAGAGGTGAGAGATGAACAGAGCCCTGGCCAGACCACTGGGAGAACAAGGCATCAGAGATTAACTGAAGTCAGTCTACAGAGGTTCAAGTTCAAGCAACCTCAAGTTGCTCAATTTAACTAGATCAAAAATGCACACATTTGACTTTGAAATGTGGTGTGACTAGACTGAGGGTGTAACATGGTAAAAAAAAAAATCAATGCAATAAAATAAGTCTTATTTACAGGTATGACTCACCAGGGAGAAATAATATTATTATTTATTTAGACAAGGTTCAACATCAAGGTCTTCTGTAATTGCCTGTTTATTCATCTCAGCAGGTCACAATATCAGCAGAAAACCAGTTTTTCAGTTTGATTCACTGTCACTGTCACACTGAGAAACACGCCTGGTCTCCGCGTTTTTTTGGGTGGGGGGTTGTGTGTAAGATGGAGGAGCTGAGAGAGAGAGAGAGAGAGAGAGAGAGAGAGAGAGAGAGAGGGAGAGAGGAGAAAGGGAGAGAGGGAAAAAGAGAGAGAGAGAGACATATATAGAGAGAGAGGGAGAGAGTGTACTGTCTACCATTAGACCAAGAGCACACCCTCTTTGCATGGGAAACATCTGACAGGGGTATCTCGTCAGTTGGTTCTAAACCACCTCTGCTACCTGAGCTGAACATGTGCCTTTCTCCTGCTATTCCTGGCTTTCCAAGGAGAGACTAAGCCCTTCTTTGCTCTCAGATATGATTTATAAGACATACGGGAAATAGAATCCTCAAATGATTGAACAGATGGTGGTTTGTGCAATTTCAAAGGTATCGGCGCGGGTACAGTTTTGCCATAGTCTTGGAATGGCTTTGAAGAGGCATGGTGCCCCAGTAAAGACCACACTATATTCAAAAAGATTTAGGAAGAGAAGGCCAAACCTTTCTTTCTGAAAGGCAGCACTATGAATGCCGATGCTTACATGATTAAAGAATTCAACATCAGCAGCGGCCTCTGGTTCAGGACCAGATAGCACATCGGAAAGAACTGAAGAAGGGAAGGCAATTTCCTCCCCACAGAAATGAAAAATCCCATTCAATAATACGAAGCAGTGTCTTGGAGAAGGAGATGCCCTATAGTTGATTCAGGCCTCTCGTGCCTGAGCCTCATCTTAATGCGTCTTCTATCAAGCAATAACAACTGGCCCTTCGGTCCAGAGGAGAGGACTTCTCTGCGTCACGCACAGCGATCCGCTCTTAAGATGCTACAGGTTCACTCCAGCCCGCGCCGCTCAGATCAAAGTCGTGATAGGTCGACAGCACATTCCACAAAGTTGCTTGATAACAGCTGGCAGATTTCCCATATAACAACATAACAAGAAAAAGACGCTCATAAGGAAATGGTAAACCCTCTCTATTCCAGACTGGACTCTTCTGGATGCTAAAGCCAATATTGTAACGTGATGAAGTAGGTCATGGAAATGCAAGACAGATGTTATTTATTTCCTTGGGTGCTGGACACTGGGAATCCATGACTTAACGCTTAATGCCCAGATAAAAAAATCTGCATTTATTGATAAAGAAGCAGGAAATCAGATTGCATGAGATGTGAATCTCAATGTGATGGAAAATATTTCAGTGAGTTCAGAGGTTTTTAATTAGAAATGCGAAGGCCTTGTGGTGGTCATCCAGCTTTGCTTCAGTGCAGGATTCTCCATCTGCAGTGCCGTAGAGGTATGCATGCTGAAATTGGCAGAGCTAGTCAGCCCATTCATCATAATAGATTGCACCCCTGTAGTTGTTCTTGGGTTCTTTCAAGTGGCTTGATTCTGTGTCAACAATAGTTCTGCTGGCCTAAGCACACAAGCCACCCCACCTGCTGTATGCATGGTGACATCTGGCTGCTGTTGCAGACATACTACAGTGAGCAGATAACAAGGCCATATTTGAGTTTAATCACCCCTCATCATTCAGTCAAAGTACTAATAATGTCTGATAGAATTATTAGGGGAACATACGGGATGTTGAAAGGTAGGCAAACAAGGACATTAGGGTATGGAGATATATAATGACACCTTTTACATGCGTGCCTGTTTCGCTCATCTCAGACAGATTCCCTGGACTCTTTGGCAGTGATGAGAATAATTAACATATCTGAATTACTGTAATTCGGAGTCAAGGGAGGAACAAATGGAGAAGACATTAGCTGCCGTTGGCCTTGCACCAAACAAGATTCAACTCTTACTGGAGTCAGCACATTGTGAATGGGAACATGTACCTTACTGTGACTGTCTGAACATTGGTTGAATAATGTCAACATCAACCATGTCATATCGTTAGCTTCTGAAGGAGTATGGAGGAGTGGTGCCAGTTCAAATGAACGGTAAGAGAAGAAGCAGACTGGTTTTGGTGCGTGCTTCCAAGCCCTTCTGTCTGACAGGTTGGAACACTATTTATCAAGATAAGAGGGGCACACCTGTGCTTTGGGAATTAGATCCAAAATGGAACGGACAATCCCGACAGCCTTGGCATATTCCAAATCAATAAGTAGCCCTGGGCACCGAGGCGAGTTAGGAGCACGGAGCCGGCCTCGCTGTTTCACATGTGAGAGACATCACGAGGCCCGACTCCCCCACGCTCAGGGCAGGGCCTTCTGCTCGTCAGCAGGGCCTCAGCGCTGGGGCCAGATGTGGACACCGTGCTACCCTTCCATATGGGAATATTTACATCCCTCTTTTTGTTGTACAAAGATGAAAGTTGAGGAGATCTATTTGAGCTGAGTTTATGACACATTTTAGCAAATTTGCAAGGGAACTTTAAATGCCCTGTAAAACCTGTTCCACAGCATGCTAGCCCACCCCATTAAGTCTGGCATCCACTAAGAATATGAGGCGAATATCAGCATGAACTGTTTGGATCACTACATAGATCAGAGACATGGGAATGCAATACACTAAGAAGGTTGACATAAACGTGACTTTCTAAACATGGCCTGATGAATGCTCACAGACACAGAGATGAAAGCAGGACATTTTATTGTGGAAAAGCAACATTGGGAAAGTCTATTCTGGCACATCATTTCTTTTTTGCATTACAAAAAAGGAAAGTCTACAAATCGTGATAATTTATACAAATACAACAACTTTCAAAAAATAAAACTTTAATTTAGTAAACTCTCTGAGTGCTCTTTGAGCAAGATTCTGCAATAACCCACTGCTTTGAAATCCCTGAGCAGAGACACAGAATGAAACACTTATTTCTGATTTCAGACACGCTAATTTGTTCATAAACACTTTACTGTATATACAAGAGAAATGAACACAACTTGTGACAGGAGGTGTGTGGGTGTGGAAGTGTGTTTAGAGAAATGAACTGTGTTTATCAGACTCAACACGTGATCTTAGACTCAACACGTGATCTTAGACTCAGCACTTGATCTCAGACTCAACCCGTGATCGTAGATTCAACACGTGATCTCAGACTCAACACCTGATCTTAGCCAAGTACAATGTTGACACCATCACAACCCTCTCAGTATCTTACACATCACGGCCGTCTGTAACAATTTGCAACAACTGTTGTTGGCTGATAAGAAACCATTTTGGTTGATAACAAACCACCAGTGCTCCAGGTTCACATAGATGCACTACAGTGGTCTGCTGACGACAGACAGAGAAATGGATGTGAAAAACAAAGGTGCGTACCCATGGAGCGGGATAATACATGTAATATGTTCATTAAAGAACAAGGTGGCAACTATGGCAACTATCGCTCCACAAAGCACTGTACATGACCTCCTAGAAGTGTACAGTATAAGGATCATTCCATAATTCCTTATAAAAAATAATGTTATTTAAATGGTCCTTGCTAAATATCATTTGGCCTTTTGTTAGAATTCTTGGAAGCTATTATTGTCAAAATCTTATCAAACATTGTGGTTCAGATTACACTGTAGAATACTGCATGATGTGTAGAGTTGTTGGAGTGTCATGGACTAGTAGCAAATTAACATCCTTCATCACCTGAAACACAGTCCCAGCTGGTTTATATGCCAAGATAAACAAATAAATAACTTAGATGTAATAAACTACAGATATACTGTACATACTGGGGTTGTGAAGTTAAGTAAGCGTGGCCACCCTTACCACAGCCTAGAAAATATGTCATTAGAGGACGTCTGATGAAAATACATTTTCTGAATTAAGTTTCTATAAATAAACAGTTTTAATATGCTGAAAACAACAGACTAAAGGATGGGAACAGCACAGAATATGTACAGAATAGAAATGCAGGACAAGAGGAGGGAGGGACCAAGGGTAAATACTTAAACTTCCAGCTTCCTTTGCAAGTCTGACAGCTTTAGCCTATCCGTTATACTGTTAACTGTATGTCACTTCTTGCTGTATATATTAGGATTCATTTATACAAACAAATACAACAAAATTAACAACAATTATTACATGTGAAGATTCCCTCAGACATACTATGGCTGTGCATTGATATAAATGGAGTGCTTCAGTTAGATCGCTATTTGGTTAAGAGAACTCAAGAGCTGGCCCATGACTTCTCTTATGATGTTTTAAGACATCGGCCATCATCAGTCTGGTAACATGAAGAGAATGGCAGCCTTCCCCTCGCTAGCCTGTCTGAACCTCCTAAATAACCTCTTAGCTGATGGAGGCAAACGTTAGTACCTGGGGAAGTGACTTGCCATTTCCTTTCATAACTTCTTATGGCCTCTGAGTGCAGATACCCAAGGACACGTGACCGGCCAGCAGAGGAGGGAGCTGCAGTATCTCACCATTCAGTCAGTGGAGCTGAGGGAACGTTCTCTCTGGTTCTCTGCTACATTTAAACAGAATTGTTTAGAGTTCTGCACCTTCAAATAGTAAGGCATAATAGAGCAAAAAAAATAAAATAAACACCTCTTCACCAACGTTACTGGATTAAAAAAAACTACAAACAACTTTCCTTCAGATGAGCTTATAGGTCTTTTAACCCAAAACTAACAGATTTTTGGGCAAATGTATCCAAAATATAGTCTTTTCCCTTTTATCAGTCATCACTTCTCAACAATATTCTACTTAGTCTGCTATTTAATTTACAGATATGGAACTTTAGGTCTGTTTGACATAAGAACTATGGTGTCACCAGGGTAACTTCTGCTTCCAGAGATATTGCCCAATCAAAATCACCACTAAATGTGTTAAATGCTGAGATTTGACCATAATTTGCCATAACTTCCAGTTATGTGCGCAGAAGCCAATGAACCGAATTCCATCAGACCAATAATTCATTAAATGATAGAAGTACAACCATACCTACTCCACTGCACTTGATTCAGAGAACTCTTCACGTTCTGCACTGTACAGTAATTATTTTCTCTTCCACTTTTGATCTTGCACTGCCCCTGGACAAATTACGCCCTAAAAGACCTTTAACCGTCAACATTGCTAATTAAAAAATGACTTCAACACTTGATTTCAAGTATGTACCTATGGCCCACTTCAAGTTAAGTGCTCTTGTAAAGAATCACAGATCCTGTGAGAGCACACATTTGTATGAAATCATGTAAGAAATTCTTAAGTCATCCAAGTGTAGCACCCTCCATAAGGACCAGCCCTTCAGGGCCCCATCTGGCCTGTGGAGAGGTGCTGACTGGGAGGAACAGGGCACAGTCCTGTACCTGTGGGCTCCCTCTCTCCTCATGTCCTCCCTCCGTTTCCCCTCAGTGAAGAGAGGGGGTTTGTGGGCCTGTCCTTCCCCAGGCTTGGTGCACAGATGGCGGGCTGGCTGGGGAGCTCAGGGCCCCTCACGGCCCCATGGTCCTCAGGCCCTGTTTCTCCATGATGTTCCACAGCTTGCGCAGGTTGGACTGGGTGATGGTATCGTCCGGCTTCAGGTGCAGCGCTCGGAGGTAGTTGGCCTCTGCGTCCTGCAGTTTCCCGTTGAGGTGGAGGATGGCTCCCAGGTTCATCAAGGCTGCAGGATACTGAAAGAAAGCAAGAGAAGTCATAAATGAAATAATTAAAATCAAAATCAATAACTGCAGCCAACACAGAATCTATATTTTACACATGCTGTATGTATGTATGTATGTATGTATGTATGTATGTATGTATGTATGTATAAATTCCTTGAACCTTTGCTGTAAACGGATTTGAAACTGGGTCTCCCACGGGAAAACATTGTTTTCCTCACTACGCCACTAAAAAGCTATCTATAGTATATAGTGTATGGAGTGAGTTTATGGGGGTGAGTGTCGCCCAGTGGAATTGTATAAACTCACTCCACAAGTATAAATTATGTCTGGCTGCATCACTAATAGCTAGCTTGTTGGTGGTGTAGCTGGCTAGAACAAAGTTTTTCCCGTGGGAGAACCGGGTTCAAATCCACCCCTGTGCAATAAAAATACACAACACAGAGACATATTAAAGGGTTTATTAACCTTAATAAGGCACAGTTCTCACTTTAGATCCGGTGGCTCCAAAATGCATAGTAACATGCATAATATTGTAAGTGCATAATTAACAGCTAATAAGTATGTAACTAATATGCCTTTTTTATTAACATTCTTAAGCAGTTTATTAACTTTCAACAAGTTATACATATCAATTAGTGCATGATTAACAGCTAATAGGTAAACTAATAAAGCTTGTATTAACGTTAAGCAGTTTATTGTTAACAAGTTGCATATAAGTGTCTTATAAGCTAACAATAACCATATTCATAACATTATTATTAACACTTATACATGTCTAATTAACTTATATTAATGTTAATAAGCATCTTATGATGACCTTATTACCTATTAACTAATGCTTAATAAGAGGATATTAATAAAGTCTTAGCCTGAATGCCTAGGTATGGAAATGCCAGTTTGGTTTAGAGAGGCAGAAACATTAAAGAGGCAGCAGTGCCAGGGGTTAGAAGTTCTCTGCTCCACAACAGTCTGATCCCAGCGCTGAGCTCATACCATAGAAATATGCATTACTAAGTTGCCACTAACGGATTCTGTTAAAAAGGAATTCATTGCACAGAACATTGAGACATCGCACATTCGGAGGCTGAAAGCTATGGGTGGAAGTTTGGAGATAAATAATTCCAGTGACGGAGAGGGGGAGCTTCTTCATAGACATTTCAAAGACACACTCAAGTAATCAAGAAGTTTAATCCCAGGGTATTTCTGAAGAGAACGAGATTTCTCATAGTGTAAAATACACCTTTAGATATGCCCTTACAGAGCACCAGAACAAACTCAGTTCCCTGTATCACATTTACAACATGCTTCCAGTTAATGTTCTGCTTTATACAACGGTTAGTTCTGGTTCTTGATTCTGATTGGCTGGAAGCCGTGTTAAAATACTTTGTAACACACACCTGGGACCGCATATCATTCCATTTTCAGTATTAAAGGACAATGCTCGTTTTTGACAACCTGGACCTTATTTACGACATATTATAAGACGTTTGACTCACCGAGATCACTTTGGTGTAGTTCGGAGGCATGTAGAAGAAATTTAAAATCCAGCGCGAGCCAGTATATCCATGTAATGGCGGTGGTCGGGGCACTTAGAATGCAGTTTCTAAAAATCTATTTTCTGCCGCGAAACGGTTGTTTTCATCAATCTGTCTTGATGAATCGCTAGTTGTGCTTACATAGAGCATAGGCCTGTTTTGGTATTTCACATGCCTCTGTAATATGATCTTTAGAAACGTCTTTAGACACGAAATAGCTTCCTCACTTGCTCCAGCACGCATGCGCACAGCGTGCTGGAGCAACGATTGCGCGCTGTGCGAATGCGTGCTGGAGCAAGTGAGGAAGCTACTGTATTTCGTTTCGAAAGACGTTTCGAAAGATCATGGCATGTGAAAACCACAACAGGCCTATGCTCTATGTAAGCACAACTAGCGATTCATCAAGACAGATTGATGAAAACAACCGTTTCGCGGCAGAAAATAGATTTTTAGAAACTGCAAGTGCAAGTGCCCCGACCACCGCCATTACATGGATATACTGGCTTGCGCTGGATTTTAAATTTCTTCTACATGCCTCCGAACTACACCAAAGTGATCTCGGTGAGTCAAACGTCTTATAATATCCGTCTTATAACAACCGTTTCGCGGCAGAAAATAGATTTTTAGAAACTGCAAGTGCAAGTGCCCCGACCACTGCCATTACATGGATATACTGGCTCGCGCTGGATTTTAAATTTCTTCTACATGCCTCCGAACTACACCAAAGTGATCTCGGTGAGTCAAACGTCTTATAATATGTCGTAAATAAGGTCCAGGTTGTCAAAAACGAGCATTGTCCTTTAATGCGCCTCCCATTTGATCCAATGCATTGTAGTTGTTGTTGTTGCTTGGCAACCCTTTTGTTAGGGGAACTATTTTGCTCGGCGGAATTGAGGGAATGATGCTTCGTCTTGAATAAATGTTAATATTTTACATTGCTGTGTGTTTATTTTGTATAAAAGCAATAAACCACTCGAGGTCGTGTGTTATAGTGATTTTATAACAGCTAGGGGGCGTTGTTAGGCACGACGCGAAGCGGAGTTGCTAAGCTGTTATAAAATCACTATAACACACGGCCTCGAGTGGTTTATTGCTTAATTCAATAATGTTTTGTGATCACATCACAAATCTAAGGACAAAATGTCACCATGGGTTAATCCAATCCAGACATTAAAAAGTCAGCCAATCGAATTAAGCAGTGATTTTCTGACATTTAAATTTAACTGTCACCATGGTGATAAGCCAGAACATCCTTTAATATCTGATGCTTTACAACTCTGGCGTGACTTGTGATTTGGTCGGGGGCATCCCGGACCTCCTTGTCTGAGGGCAGTCCCATGGGGTTGGCTTTCAGGGCTCGTCTGTTTGTCCTGGCGTCCTGTTTGGAGCAACTCATGTCAGAGCCACGCTTTGAAGTGGGACACACAGATGAATGCATGTTCCTGTTGGTGGGCATGAGGTAAACCGAGCCCCAGTCCAAGGGGTGAGTCACCAGGACATGAGCACCAGAGTGTTCACAGCACAACCAAAACAAACCCAGGGAGTCAAAAGAGAGACTAAGGGAGTGTCCACATCTGATCTCCATTTGAACCCTGAATATGGAAAAGATATTCCCCTCTGTCAAAGCTACTGAACTGGTCCTATATATAATATTATTTGGGTCACTTACTAGTACGAAAACAGGCCACTTTGTTGTTAAAAGTTGTTTGTTTCATTGTGTTCCTGAATTTAAAATGGAATCCCTCTCAGTAGAATGTAAGGGACTGTATTTGTGACTTCTAACTCATTATCGCCCAGAAGTTTTAGCCTCATTAAAAATGCCATGTGTTTGTCATTATGGGTTGACGTTTCACAAAAGTACCAGAAGTCACTAAAAGCCTTAATTTCCAGGAATAACGGTGTGGCCTCCATTATCTGTATGCCAGGGGGAAAAATTGTCTATGAATGAACTGTGTGAAACAAACAGAAATCCAACTGCACATCGTTCGGCCATGTTGTCAAGCTGAGAGCGAGCACAGCTAATGATCTTTGTGTCTCTCAACCCCTGGGCCTCTAGGACTAGAGGTCCGGAGGTAGCAGTTTGACCTTACATACTTGTCATGCCTCTGTGAGAGTGAAATTCACTTGGTGATGGTTTAGTCATCGATGTAGTCCTGGGGGCTTGGGCATTCAAACAGACACTCGTCCATTGTCTGTGTATTTGTAGTGCTTTCTCCACACTCTGAGCTGGGTTGTAGCTCTGCTCTGGGCTGTGCTAGCCCGTAGCACTACCACACTGATCTGTTTTTCCAGTGTCAAGGTTAGATGAGTGATGCTCCATGCATGAGAATTTCAATGGGAACAATGTAGCACCTCTCCTAGGAGGAATTAAATTGATAAATAAATCAAACTGCCTCTGAGATAATCCTATTGTCCCTTAGAGGGCCTCTCTCGTCCCTTAACGGACATAAGAAAACACATTTGCTACAGACTCCCCAGCCAAAGTAAAGGCTGGCATGGTCCAAATTCCCACTCATGTTCACTCCAATGTGTTAAAGCATTTAATTGCCAGACAGAAATCCATTTAAGATCTTAAATATGCTTTTGTAAAGTAAACACAGCCTGACTACAACATGTGTAACTACAGCTATAGTAATGTACAGAGCGAATACAGGGCTAAATGGTCATGCTTGACCTGGCCAATAAATTACCCTGTACTTGACCCTGCAATTGAAGAGTCAAACCAAAAAATACAGTTTAGGGGACCGATTTGCATGTTGTGATATATGGGCTACACATGTGTTATTGTTCCTGTGTGGATCAGAAGTGGGTTTACTACTGCGAGGTGGAAGTCCCCATTGAAACACTAACAGAAAGGCCCTCTGATGTTGGGGCTGGAACACAGAGAGGTGTAGGAGTCTCCCAGACCACAGAGTATCAGCACTCAGGGTGGGTGGCTCGGCTTTCAGGACATTTTAGAGGCAACAAACCACAAGCCACACAGAGGTAAAAACACCATACCAAATAGATTAGCTGCTCTGGTTCCTTTGATTTGAGTTTGAATGGATACTGCAGCAGTCCATTTTCCCATCAGGATTTTCTGATTCATTATCCCTCCACCCATACAGGGAAGACTGTTCAATGGTGGGCTGGTTGTCCATTTAGCTTCAGTCTACCACTCTCTGCGCTCCAGCAGAACATGTGTACATGTATATAAGTGTGCGTGACTGTGTGTGTGTGTGTGTGAGAGAGAGAGTGTGCGTGTGTAAACTCATTTCTGAGATTGATTTAATCAACCTGTCTTGTGGAGACAAATTGCCTCCAGCTGTCCATGTTCAAGTGGGAGGAATCGGGGGAAGTACAGGGACTCAAACCCAGAAGAAGAAGACCCCTGACTCTGTCGGACAAAAACATATTATTATGCTCCAGTTCTCAAGGCCCTGAGTTCTACACTACACACTCCCGTAGGAGACAGGATGTACAACATATTGCACTGCAAAGGCTTCTGGGTAGGTATTCTTAACGCTCTCCTGCTTTTCTTTTCAGCACAGCTCGGCAAAAGCTTCAAAAGATCCCCACACACCCTGCACCCCCCCGGCCTTCTCCAGCCTCCCTCCTGCCCTCCCCCCGGCCCCCTCCAGCCTCCCTAGCCCCCCCCGCCTTCTAGCATCTCTACCATAACCTTTCCTCTGGCATGTAGTCAGAAGACAGATGTGGAGTATATCAGCCAGACCTATCAGAAAACAGCTGGGAGGGGGCGGACTGTTGAGATATAAATACCACAGATGCTGAGAAAGTACTTCAGTAACTTTGGTGGAGAGGCAGAGCTGTTGGAGGGTTGAAGCTACAAAGCATTTCAGTCGGAGGAAAGTCAAAGTGAATGGATGTGTGCTTAATAAATGCCAGTCCTAAGGGAAAGAGATGGGATCAGTCACTGTATATCATAGCATGAAATGACAAATAAATATGGACAGGGAACATGGTTGAAGTCAAGTCCCATGGGAAAGAACAAAGGATAACACTAAGAGAGATGGATGATCATCCTCAATCATAATATAGCCAACCCTGTAAGCACTCCAAATGGAGAACTGAGGCGTCCAAACAAAGTGACCACATTGGGCCGGGCCTGCCTCTGTTTTTGGGTTTGGCCTTCAAATGCATGTTTACATATTTGTGGATTCCAAGAAGCTAAAATGCAAAGCTAAAATGATGATGACCTTACTGAAATAAACATGAATGGTGAAAGGGCAAAATATTTAGTTGCTATGAGAGGCATTTGCTCTCTTTTCTCTTCGACCTACATTAAGTCTAGCTTGTTACCAGCTTTGGAGACCGATCCACACAGACAAGACATACAAACCAAAGTGGGGGGTCTAGTTGTCCTCCCCCATAAACATTTGAGTTGAGAAATAATAAGTACACTGCAACAGTATTTTAAATATTTTTAAAAGCGTCAACATCGAGCACATCATAGTCTCAGCATACACAATTGCATCAAGTCTCCCTCTATCAAGCCGGCCCACAATGCCCTGCAGGCCCTGGGGACTGCCAGGACCCTGCCATCACATAGTTTTCTCAGCCTTGCCATGGTGATTCACGTTGGTGCGACCCCCATGATCGTCAGAAAAATTGGCTTGGCGGATTTACAGAAAGCATGCCCATTTCCTTTAAAACTTTCTGGAATTCAGGATTGCAGGACAATACTTGTGTACTTGTGGTCATGTGTGAACACAACTGAATATACTTGTGTACTTGTGTAATTTTTTCAATCAGCCATTATAGACAATAACAGAAGACATAAGTTAGAAAACTATATACAGAAATTAAGTACAGTATTCATTCATCTGGGGGGTAAAAAGGACGGGCACTAGCCCAGTGTCCATGCCTCTGGGAGGGGTAGAAGGGCACTAGCCCAGTGTCCATGCCTCTGGGAGGGATAGAAGGGCACTAGCCCAGTGTCCATGCCTCTGGGAGGGATAGAAGGGCACTAGCCCAGTGTCCATGCCTCTGGGAGGGGTAGAAGGGCACTAGCCCAGTCTCCATGCCTCTAGGAGGGGTAGAAGCACACTAGCCCAGTGTCCATGTCTCTGGGAGGGGTAGAGGGGCACTAGCCCAGTGTCAATGTCTCTGGGATGGGTTCTAAGTTGGCTTATGCTACACCCCTCCATCAAGTTTTGTGAAAATCGTTCTGGTAGTTTTTGTGTAATCCTCGGATATTATTTAGTTTTACATGCATAGAAACATAAGATAATATTGGTTGCTTAGACAGCAAATAAATAAAGTTGATATCTAAGATGATATCTAAAGCTGACTTGATTACTCATTGTAACAAACAGCCAACGTTCTCTAAAGAAAAAAAATCAACATCTTCATCGCAGCTCGAATAAGAAAATAACTTTTCCTAATACAGTGTTTATCTGATTTGTTTTTCATGAATCATATATTATTTAGTTTTACATGCATAGAAACATAAGACAATATTGGGCGTAAACAACAAAAAAAGTTAATATCAAAAGCTGAACACGGGAATCGAACCCAGGCCTTCACATTGCTAGACTGATACATTACCGCTTGATACACAGGAGAAGTAGATATAAATGGAAGGAAACCGGTCCAAGTATGGCAAATGTTGTTTTCTTTTAATACGTGTATGATTCTGATCTGCACCAAAATTTAATGTGTTCTTACTTGGCCCATGCTACACCCCTCCACCGAGTTTCATGAAAATCGCTATGGTAGTTTTTCGCTGGGCGGAGCCAATCACCGGTAAAATCGTGAGGGTTGGCAGGGAGGCAAGAAACTTGCACACTAAAGAAATAACTCCTCCATATGTGATCAGCCCCTGTGTTCAGAGTAGATCAGTTGCCCAGCTCAGATGCTCTGTGAATAGTGGGCCTAGCCATAAAACTTTGGCTACTCTATCCCGTGTGCCTCAGAAGAACCCTACGGTACAGCAACAATACCAGGATAATCTTCACAGCAGTGACAGAGGTTAATGATATCAGCGCTGCTGAATAATGGAGATGAGCTCCGTATTTCATCTTTGACTCTCCAGTGCCTCTAGACTCTGGTAATGGATTTCTGTGACCTGCGACAATAGCTAGAGCAGCAGCTAGGGCAGCAGCTAGGGGAGGGTGGGAGTGGTACTTGATTAAGATTTATAACTACAAGGTGCCCCAGTACAGGCAGCTCTGGATTTAAATACTGTATATGTTCATCGCAGAAACAAAGAAAAACCCATGGCAATCAAATAAACACAGCTAATGAAAGGGCCTAGGTTAACACTGTGTAAGAACAGTGTATTTTGGAGTAAATTCAAACTCCAGTGAAACGCAGTATGATGACACTGTCCAGACACCCTATGCTGCGCAAGAAATAATTTCTTCTAATCAGGAATCAGGAACAAACAGAAAGACCACAAAGTCAAACCGTTGCTGTCAAATGATCATAAAGTACTATAGGCCTACTAAAGTACTATAAGCCTATTCATTTTCAAGTCGCCAAAGCCCCGTAACTAAGTGTTCTTCATCATTATTCTTCTAATCAAATTACCCAGAGGCCTCTCCTCTGATCTCTCTGATTGGTGCTGCACTAACAAAACCTTTGAGCTGGTTACAACTGAACGCCACCTCTTCCGTAAGTGATCGTTCACAATGGAGGCCATTGTGAAGGAATGGGCCTGGCCAGTGCAGGGCTGGTGATTGCACTGGGAGCCACCCGGGCCTGTGATTGCAGCTGAGTGTCCGTCATGTTGAGTAATAAGGGGGTCATTAGGATGGTAGGCTACTCACGTTAGGTCTCAGGCTCGCCGCCCGTCCGTAATACTTCTCAGCTGCCTCGTTTAGACTGGCCTGTCTGCGAAGGAAAAACAGAGAAAGCAGCCGTCAGTCATGTTTATTGCTCCGACTTCAGAGGGAGGCCTTGACCGGGTTGTGTTTACTGGTCACCCTGGGTCAGGGAGGGGGAGAACCCAGAGGGTCTTCAGTATGAGGGCCAGAGGAGCCGGTCCTAGGAGCCGGCGATGGCTCCGGGCCTGTCAGCAGACTCAGATTATGTCGTGAACGGCGTGTCTCTGGTTATATTCATTACGCTACATGACATTACCAGGTCACAATCTTTGACCCATTGGGTTCGTACATACAGAACAGCCCTGTCATCAACCACTGCTTCAGGTAGAACAAACACAACTTCAAAGACCAGTGAAGGATTTCCCCTGTGGTGTGTATAGACAAAAACATCTATGGTGGTTGGAGGGGAGGTGGAATGAGGCACACGGTTTGAACTATGAATGAAATATTGATGTGAAATGAGAAATGTGGGAAGGATTGCCTCGAATGTGGGACTTTTGAGGAGATGTAGACAGTATCACAAGCTTATCTTGAACTCAAAAACTGGGAACTCATCATGTTGTACCATGAGGGATTACATCTATACATCAACAATACCTGCAGTGAACCCCTATTGCAAGTCACCTCAAGACAGCAGGTCCACCTGCATGTGTCCCTAAAGACCAGAAGTATTTAGTGTTTGTAGGCCCTCCGATAAAAGCCTGCCTTCCAAATCAAAATGTCTTCCACATGCTCTCCATCTCAGTCCACTTCCTCTTCCTCTGCTACCTGCCCTGTACCTGACATCTCATCTCTCTCTCTCTCCCCTCTGCCAAAAAAGCTTTTCCGTTTATCAATGCTCCAATAAATCTTAAATAATTTTACGGCACGCAGCTGGGTTTCACTGATGGTAGCAATTGTCTCATTGCAAACAGTTTAACTTTGACAGAGTCAAGGACAGAGTCAACGCTGACTGGCTCCAGAGGCCTGAGCCCTAATGATGAAAGGACGGCCGGACCGAACAGGGCTTTCATTAACCAGGTCTGGCCCTATTAAGGGATCCTCCTCCATATGGCTGCAGCTGGAAGGGCAACCTTTACATTTCTGGATAACCAAGACTACATCTTGGAAAGCTCCTTACTAGAGTAAAATAATTGTTAATTGTGTGCTCTTTGTCCAGTAAGCTAGCTAACTAACTAACCAACACACTGACTGACTGACTGGCTGGCTGACTGACAAGTTAGGCTAAGAGGGGCAGACCTAAAACTGCACCACAAAAACAAAGTACCCCAACGAAACGTGATACTGTTGTTACTTGTTCAAAACGAACCAACCATGACGGTCCATATGTGACCACAGTTGCAGTTAAGCCACAGCAGTAAATGCTGGACAACAGACGGGGGTGGGGATGCTATCCCCGTGACGTCAGGCCCGCTGTGGGGTGAACCACCGAGGTTCGTCAGGCCCGCTGTGGGGTGAACCACCGAGGTTCGTTAGGCCCGCTGTGGGGTGAACCACCGAGGTTCGTCAGGCCCGCTGTGGGGTGAACCACCGAGGTCCGTCAGGCCCGCTGTGGGGTGAACCACCGAGGTTCGTCAGGCCCGCTGTGGTGTGAACCACCGAGGTTCGTCAGGCCCGCTGTGGGGTGAACCATCGAGGTTCGTCAGGCCCGCTGTGGGGTGAACCACCGAGGTCCGTCAGGCCCGCTGTGGGGTGAACCACCGAGGTTCGTCAGGCCCGCTGTGGGGTGAACCACCAAGGTTCGTCAGGCCTGCTGTGGGGTGAACCACCGAGGTTCGTCAGGCCCGCTGTGGGGTGAACCATCGAGGTTCGTCAGGCCCGCTGTGGGGTGAACCATCCAGGTTCGTCAGGCCCGCTGTGGGGAGAACCACTGAGGTGGTGGGGGAGCTCGGGTGTGAGCTGATACAGTATGTCCCCCCACACCCACCCCTCAATAAGTTGCAGAAATGTAGCCTCAATGTGTACACATCCCTAAATGTGTATGTGACCGATGTCAACTCTGTCTGCGTTGTGTATTTTATTCTCCAGGGGTGGATTTGAACCCGGGTCTCCCACGGTGCAAACCGCCGTTCTAACCAGCTACGCCTCCAAAAAGCTAGCTATTTCATACAATTCAACTGGGTTACATGTGCACAAGCCTCAATGTGTGCACAACTTAAATCATCATCTGCTGTGAGAAAAAAAAGAAAAAAATATTTTGTCTCCAAACCATAATTATGTACTTGACTGCCACAATCAAATTTGAATAATAGTACTTAGGACATAATATATTGTCGAGCATTACAATAATCATATTCTATAGCATTAATTGCATTTATAAACACATTATCGGACGTTGGCTGGAACGTGGCCACACCATGGTCCCCGTAGTAGTAACTGGACTCCCAGACCGACTGACCAACATTTGTGGATTTGAGGACTGTGAGAGCAGAAGAGCGCAGGGACTAAAAACATAAACCAGCGCCTCAGTCTAGACATCCCCTGACCCTCTGAGACAGAGAACTCTGGGAGCAGCTGCATGGAGGAGCGTCGTCACCCAGCAGAGAGGAGGAGAGAGGAGACAGAGGGAGAACCAGGGATGATGAGTGAGTGAATGAGAAGAACTCCCTGGATGAAAGATGTCTGGTCGTATTTCAAATCAACAGCCCAAGCCCTGTGACGGTCGATAATCTTCAGATGCTTTATTAGGCTCACTGCAGAGACATAAAGACTCACAAATCACCATGACCGCACCACTTACAGTATGACTAATGTCGTTTAGGAAAACAGCGTTGACTTAATGAACAAACTGTCCTTTCCTAACTACAGCTGACACATCTGTCTCCGAAAACTGGAGACACTTTTTATTTTTTTGTTTAACTGTTCAAACGAATGACCTTACATCCAGTTTGAATGTTCTGGGTTCGGTGAGTGGTATTCTGACATCACACAGTCAACAGTCTGGCTCCCAGAAGGATTTGGGACCTGAAAGGGCAGCATTAGCACATTCCCCCGGGCCCGAGCACTCAGCCGGCCGGCCCCCCCCCCTCCCAGCCTCCCTCCACTCCGCCGGCCAGGCCCCGTTTGGAATAACGTGCTGATTGTTTAAAGAAAGCCAGGGGAAACGGAGAGCGAGGAAGCAAACTTGTCAGAGCCCAAAGGGCCCTAGAGAGCAATAAGAGAGGTTTGCACATCTGAGGGCCTCCCCTCCACGACCTTCCCTCCCTCCCTTCCTCCCTCCCTCTCTCCTTCATTCCCTCGCTCCACTCCCCTCCACTCCCTCGCGCCGATTCACTTGCGTCGCCCCTGACTGAGGGCCTTCCACGTCCGTCTCCAACACAAACACATAAAGAAGTTGAGTTGCAGAAGAGCCGGAGCCCATGCCAGAGGGGCTGTGTGGAGTCCGGCCCCGAGCACGACCACAGCCCCTCTCCAGCTGCCAGGGCTCCGGAGCCCGGCCCCGCTGGAAGACACTCTCTGTGGAGAGACAGGATGTGGCCATGCACATCCCCCAGGAGCAAAGTGCTAGTTTGTGTGTGTGTGTGTGTGCGTGTTTGTGTACGTGTTTGTGTGTGTGTGTGTATGTGTTTGTGTGCGTGTCTATGTGTGTTTGTGTGTAAAGCACCATCTTTACGTCAGTAAAGATGCTAGCTACATACTGTATAGCTGCATTATATTCTCTCTGGCTTTAGTCAAAACAGAGTAAAGAGCTAAATTACCTCTACAAGACTGCTTCCCTAAGCTAGCAGTTGTAATTCTCAGGCAGAAAACCTTGAGTTACCCTTATATGTTCAAACAAGAATATCTCCAAACCGGGGAATATAATATTGCTGGCGCCGAGCTCCCTCTCAGTCTGTGTGGCACACTGTACCTTGGCACATGGCTCTATTTACACGTTTCCACTCGCGGCTTTGTTGAAAAACACCAACAGCTTGCGGCTTCCAGGAGCACTCTGACTCAGACTCACGAGCTGAACCTTGCAGTGATTTGGAAGCTGTTTTCCATGAATGAGACAGAAATAGTACAGATATACAGAGAGACAGAGAGAGAGAGAGAGAGAAAGAGAGAGAGAGAGAGCGCAGAGTGAAGGAGGCATGTAGCGGTGCTTTGAGACAAGGCGTCAGGCGGTTCTCTGGGTGAGGCTGCTGGGAGGAGTGCATTAAGACCCAGCGCCAAGAAACCCGCCCTGGTCCAGGAGGGCAGTAAGCTGGGGAGATCAACTCCACACACTCCCAGACCACCACACACTCCTCCACCCTCATCACTCCACTGGTCCCGGGGGGATGGAACGCCCGAACCCTAGCGGTTGCTCGTCACGTTGTACTGAGCTTCACAGGTTGTGGAATTGGGTTTCATATTGTCTCATACATAACTTAATGAACATTTAACGTCAGCTGGACTACCTGCCCTCCTTTGAAACGCTCGTCTGTGAGTACGGGGCGTTGCACTCGAGACCACGTCGAACGCACCTGAGCATGTGTGCTGCACTGAAGACCACGTCGAACGCACCTGAGCATGTGTGCTGCACTGAAGACCACGTCGAACTCTTCGCTGTCGAGACGGGCTGCCTTCTCCGCCATCTCTGCCGCTTCCAGCAAACGGGACTCCTCCAATAAAAATTGACCTGAGGGAGGCAGCAGTGAGGAGACAGAGGGGGCAGAGAAGGAGAGAGAGAGAGGAAAGAGAGAGAGAGAGAGAGAGAGAGAGAGAGAGAGAGAGAACAGTAACAGTGTTATAATCCCGATCCCTCCAGGCTAAGACTTCAGCCTGGAATTATTGGCTTTGGCCCGGGAAGACAGGCACCGCCGTCCACCCTGCTGATGATTGGTTGAAACATGAGTTACGAGCGGGACCGTTCCCCATCTCTCCTTGGCTATCATTCAGACCCATTAGGCCAATTAGATGTTGATAGGATTGTTTCCCTAACTTGGACCTGTAGCTAATGTCAGCCTGACTGAAGCCTTAAGTCTCCCTGCAGATGCTATGGCTACTTCTCTGGAGCCAGGTCTATGCAGCTGTGGATGCGATGAAAGAGCCAGTACCCCCCCCACAAGGCTGGTTAACAGACCCCTGACAGGGGCGTGGACATGGGGTGGACCCTCACAGAGGGTCTGGTTTAGACAGGCATCGATACCCCATGTTGATCTTGGTGAGATCTCCTACTGTCCCAAGCCCGTCAGCTCAGGCCGCAGGGCGAAGCCAAGCATACTTTCCTGCGAAGCCAAGCATACTTTCCTACAAAGCTGCGGAGGAGAGTGACGCCTGTACTGTAGGTGTAGGAAACTCTGCTGCCCTGAGGTCCTCAGATGTGCAGGACACCGCCAGGTTATGCAGACACGCGACCACGGGGAGGGGATGGGTTTCAAAACGTCAACTCTGTTTTATTGGAGTGGTTAGGAATACATGAGAGCAGCTCCTTGAAATCTCCTAGAAGAGTACGTTCTTTCATATATGAATGTAACAGGATAGATCACACTGTATAGTATTAGCCCACATATTCTTAGTATTATCCCACACATTCCTACACTGGCGGTCACTCTCCAGGCAGTGTGGTGACTTAGGTGACCCGAGATGGGGTCAGATGGGGTCATGTCTGTTGTTTGTCAGTGATCTGGCTGGACCTTTCTGTAATGCGCACACACGCACAGACGCACGCACACGCACAGACGCACGCACGCACAGACACACGCATGCGCGCACACACACACACACACACACACAAACACAGAGACGCACACAGAGACACCCAGAAACAGAGACAAAGACACACACACACACACACACACACACACACACCTACAGATTGGTGCTGTGAAACTACAACTGGCACGTTCCCTCCCTTCACGTCTGGAATAAGATAACAATATGTGGAAGTGAGGGTTCATCTAGATTAATCTTCTTACACTAGCAACGCCCCAACAGTCACGTACAGCGAACACGCATCTGCTGGAGCAAGACTGGACACACAGTTCAGCTAGCACCTCTAATGACTATAAATAAGGTGCTAATGACCTGGACAGTGTGTGTGTGTGTGTGTGTGTGTGTGTGTGAGCAGCAGTCCTGCAGCACCCACCATAATGCATGTAGCAGTTTCCTTTTACGGGGTCTAGTTGGATTGCCTTCAGGAAGTACCTCTCTGCCTCCGTCTTCTGACCCTGAGAGGGAAGAGTTAAACACATTGTCATTATCTGTTTCAAATGCTGTGCTATCAATTTCCATGAGAATGTAAACTGTGTGCATAGATTCACTTTTTCCAAGCCACAAAATGAATGTAACTTTCAATCTTAATAAGAGGACATAAAACACACAAACTGGTGTTATTCTTTCAACACTGTGAATCGTCCTGAAAATGATTTGCTGTCAAAGTGCACACTGTCATGCTTGGCACAGCCGACTACACAGTGTAAATACTGTAGTTATTCATTACACACTTATCTGTACAAATAACACTCACATGACCACGGATAGACTGTGTGTGGCCTGAATACTATCACACAGAGCAGAGAGAGAGAGAGAGACGGAAGTGATGGAGATGGAGAGAGACAGAGTAGGGAGAGAGAGGTTGTGAGACAGAAGAAAGGGAGAGAGCGGGTGGAGAGAGAAAGGGAGGGAGAGAAAGAAGGAGAGAGAGAGAGAGAGAGAGAGAGAGAGAGAGAGAGAACCAATATGGCAGGGGCAGGAGGGGGAAGAAGAGGTTGAGAGGGTGGGGTGATAGGGTGTCCGTGTGGGGTATCAGGGTGGGTGTCAGGGTATCAGAGTGGGGTGACAGGGTGTCAGGGTGGGTATCAGGGTATCAGGGTGGGCTGTCAGGGTGGGATATCACGGTGGGGTGTCAGGGTATCAGGGTGGGGTGTCAGGGTGGGTGTCAGGCTATCAGGGTGGGGTGTCAGGCTGGAGTGTCGGGGTATCAGGGTGGGGTGTCAGGGTGTCAGGGTGGGGTGTCAGGGTGGGATGTCAGGGTGTCAGGGGTGTGATGAGGGTTAGCAGCAGTGGCGGAGCACAGCCCATGGTCACCGCTCCAGAGCTGGACCAGCACCGAAACAAGATACCCTCACCCTAACCCAGCCAAGCCAGAGAGACGCCGCGAGATACAGCCAATCATCTGACCACAGAAACACACACAGCCAATCCAGAAACACACACACACACACACACACACACAAAACACACATGCACACATGCACACACACACACACACACACACACACACACACACACAACACACACACACATGCACACAGGCACACACACACACACACGCGCACGAGACCCAGCCAATCCAGTTGTCTGTTTGGTGTGTGTTACACTATGTGCCTGTAGAAAGCTCCCCAACCCAAACAGTGTCCACATTTGTACGTCTGTTTTACTTATTTTTATTAGCCATGGAAACCAAATACAAATGTCGAATTTTACCCCAGATATGGTCAATATAACTTTTTGCTTTTTTAATCAGATTGAGACCAGAGAGGCACAAAGAGAGACCCAGCCAACCCAGAAAGAGTAACAGAGAGACCCAGCCAACCCAGAAAGACTAACAGAGAGACGTCCCAGACAAGACAGCTGCCAGCTGTCTCTGCAAAACTGACCCCAGCTGTGCGTCAGCTGCACTGTGATCAACTCTCCACCCTCAACAATGCACGTTCGCCTTCCAAGCTAAATGACAATTATCATCAAGACTGCACACGAAGAGCCCATCATCACAGCAGTTGAAGTCTATGGGCTGCTGTACAATACCGCTACGTTGGGGAGGACATGATGAAACAAAGCAGCTAAATATTATAGAGGCCAGTCACTGTATAAATAACGTTTATTAATTCTATTACACTACAATAAAATGTAAACAGTTCATTTCAAAGGCTTTGACTAATAACCCCTCATCCACACAGTGCAATCAGAGCTTGGTGACTGTGGGCCTCCTTCAATAACTTGACCATTTTCAAGTTTGATAAATATTTGAGGGTGTTCTTCAGTGATGTGAGGGGGTGTAACAGAAGGGAGTGTTGAGGCGTGAGAGTGACTAAGAGCTCCAGCCTGGGAGGAATCACCTCTGGATGTGTTCCCAACTCCCTAAAGACTTGGGATTAGGAACAGCTGTGAAATTAAAAGTGCAGACGGTTTAATACATCGCCATAGAGAGGCATGCTGTTCGTATTAATAACAATACCTTGTATTTATATACTGTACACCGTGGCTGATGCAAGTGCTATCAGAGGGGGAGCTCACCTCACCCGTTCCCAACATACTGTACCAGCCACTTCTGAACACGGGGCAAGGGGTAGTCTATGGAACTATATACAAAGCTAGATATGGGGACATACTACTTTATGGCGTTAGGTTGGCTATAAAGTTACAGTTCTATAGACCCATAGGTGTGTGTAGAATGATATGTACTACATTTGCTCTGTGCTACTACTACTGCTACATATGTAGTACTACTAAATGTACATTTCTTGCAAGTCAAGTTTAACTGAATATCCTCTTCTTCATCTTTTGAAACCAATACATTACATGAGTCATTTAGCTGACTTTTTTATCCACAGCGATTTACAATAAATACATTTAACACAGGAGAAGTCAGTGTGCTACTACTCACCAGAAATCACACGTGCATCTCGTTTTAGTATCGCCTTTTCTTGCTTAGAGGGTTAGCGAATACATCTCGCATTATGCATGAATGACTAATGGAGAATCATTACAAACACCTCAAGCTGCTTATCTTTCATTTGTCCCTGGTAGGTCCTCTGACCACCCAGCGTTGCTGACAGCGCTGGTTAGTATGCAGAGTTGGTTAGTATGCAGCGCTGGCTCTGTGCCTGGAAGGGAGGCAGTCAACAGAAGCTTTTTACTATTAACTATTTGCTACAAATGCTGGTGGAGGCCATTCTGCCTGACGGCGCGTCTCCCTGTGTGCCTGCCTGTCTCTCTGCCTGTCTGTCTGCCTGTCTGTCTGCCTGTCTGCCTGCCTGCCTGCCTGTCTGTCTGTCTGTCTGTCTGTCTGTCTGCCTGCCTGTCTGCCTGCCTGTCTGTCTGTCTGTCTGTCTGTCTGTCTGTCTGTCTGCCTGCCAGTCTGTCTGTCTGCCTGTCTGTCTGTCTGCCTGTCTGCCTGCCTGTCTGTCTGTCTGTCTGTCTGTCTGCCTGCCTGTCTGTCTGTCTGTCTGTCTGTCTGTCTGTCTGTCTGCCTGCCTGCCTGCCTGTCTGCCTGCCTGTCTGTCTGCCTGCCTGCCTGTCTGTCTGTCTGCCTGCCTGCCTGCCTGTCTGCCTGCCTGTCTGCCTGCCTGTCTGTCTGTCTGTCTGTCTGTCTGTCTGTCTGCCTGCCAGTCTGCCTGTCTGTCTGTCTGTCTGTCTGTCTGTCTGTCTGTCTGTCTGTCTGCCTGCCTGTCTGGCTGCCTGTCTGTCTGTCTGTCTGTCTGTCTGCCTGCCTGTCTGCCTGCCTGCCTGTCTGTCTCTCTGCCAGCGCGTGAGAACAGGGACCAGTGGAACAACCAGCTCTCCCTGAGAACCCAGAGGGCTGCGTAGTGTGGAGGATAACAACGCTAGAGACGTCTAACACAGCCCGCACTCGGAAATGTCAACAAGCAAATGTCAACCTCCTGAGAACCGCACATCCACATCGTCTGCGTCAGCTCGCCCCGTGGCTGTAATATCCTGTTTTCACACACACACACACAGTATTGTTGGGGCTGACCCCCTAATCTGCAGGTGACATCAGACACAGAGCAGCTGCCGGCCGCTCAGGTCGAGGAACCTGCTTCAGATTAAACCAGGAAATGACTTGTGAATGACTGAAACAAATAACGCTAACATCAGCAGAGTTCCTTCATCTCCCTCCCTCTGCGTGGAGCTACACCCCCCTCCCCCTCCCCCTCCACACACACACCCCTACGACCCCCACCCTCAACTGTTGGGCATCGCCCTGAGACCCCCCCCCCCCCCCCCCCCCACACACACACACACACACACCAGGGTGTGCAGAGGGGCAGCAGGGTCAACACAGCAGGAGGAGGACACCAATATCCCCTTGCCCGCCCCCCCACCCCCCCACCCCACACACACACATCCCGTTCTAACCTCCCCCACCCCTCCCCTCTGTCCCCTTCCCCTTCATTACTCTACCCCTGCCCCTCCCCACCCTGCTGCCCTTCCTCTAACCCCCCCCCCCAGTCCAGCCAGGATCTGAACCCAGGACCCCTGCCAGGATAGAGGCTTCCTCATCACTCATGGGGGGGGGGGGGGGGGGCTGGTTTGACTAAACACACTTGTCAGTGAGGAGTGAGAGAACAAGGCATCCAGCTGGATGGTGGGAAGCTCCCCAGCAAGGGGGGCAGACAGAGACGGATGGGGCTCAACACATCCAGACGGAACCGCTAGGAGAACCTGAGGGTTCTACGGAGAACGCCGCGCGTCCTGAGGAAGAGCTGTGTAGGCACCAGTCATACGCCTAGCATCTAACAGGCAGCTAGAATGGCCTGTTAGGTGGAGGGCAGCGCAGCTTAGTCTGAGGCCGGCCGGTCAAACTGTAGGACAGGAGAGGAGGGGGGGAGGAGAGGAGAGGAGAGGAAGGGGGAGAGGAGAGGAGAGGAGAGGAGAGGAGAGGAGAGGAGAGGAGAGGAGAGGAGAGGAGAGGAGAGGAGAGGAGAGGAGAGGAGAGGAGAGGAGAGGAGAGGAGAGAGGGACAACATCTTCACACATAAACCTCTCGCCTTCTCGCTTCCTCCAGAATCAATAACCCTCTCTGATGAAATGAAATCTCCTTCACGCCTCAGTGCCCTGTGCCCTGTCTGCTGTGAGAAAAGGCTATCTACTCAGAGCATCAACACTCTTCTCTATTGGATTCTGTTGTTCCCCAGAGTTCTGCGCTGACTGAAAGTCAGTTTAAAATAAATCTTGGTGTCCAGGGGACTTTTGTTCGAATCCAATTCACTCTAGCTTAACAAGAATCTTTTATCTTGTCTACCACCTAAGGCATTCTTTACACTGACCGCTTACTCTGTGGCTTGAGACAGGAGAATCTATCAGGAAGGCAATGAGGAAAAGCCTAATGTCCATTTGTTACGGTTATTTCCTCGTGAGGAGGATGATAGAGATTAATGAAGCTACTTTTTGTGTGAGAGTTGTGGGAGGCGGTTTTGTGTGTGTGTGTGTGTGTGTGTGCGCGTGCGCGTGTGTGCGCCAGGTATTACGTGTACGTTGGTGTTAAATTGTATAAATAAAATATAGCATAGCCCAAGTATGGAGGTAGGAAGAATCATTGTTTCCTCGCTCTTTCCCCAGAAGGAGACTTGAGAAGATATCTGTTTCAGGGGCTGGAAATGAGAGGCGACATGAACAGGAAGGGCCCAGTCAGGCTGTGGCGCTCCGGGGCCCCATTCCAGCTCCCGGGGCCTTTGAACAGGTCTGTACCCTGCCATCAGGGGCCAGACGCCGGGAGAGAGAGAGGGTGGCGTCGGCCTGCGGAGAGAGGGAGCACCTCCACCCTCCTGACCCTTTCAACCCCCTCTCACTCTCACATCCTCTTCACCCGTCCTGCCCTCTCCTGCCCCTTCACCCCCCCCCCCCCCCCCAACCCTTCTCCCCCTGGCTGACATGGATCTGATCTGTCACAGTAGCTCAGCCCATTGTAGACCCCCTCTGTCCCTCTCTTCCCCCCCAAGCCCGCCTCCCCCCAAACCCTCTCCCCCTCCCGGCCCCTCTACCCAGTCCCTAGCACACAAAAACTCCTTTCTACTCTTATTCAAACACAGGTCATCCGCAAGACCTGGAGGACACCATCAGAGTAGTCAGAGGACCCTGGAGAGGAGCAGAGGAGGAAGGGAAGGGGACGAGGAGAAGAAGAAAGAAGAAAGTAGAAAGAAGAAGAAGAAAAAGAAAAAGAAAAAGAAGAAAAAGAGGAAGAAAAAGAAAAAGAGGAAGAAGAAGAAGGAGAAGAAGAAGAAGAAGAAGAGAAGAGAGAAGAAGTAGAAGAGACTCCAGGTCAGTACAGAGGGCAGTACAGGTACAGTACAGGTCAGTATGGAGGGCTGTTAAGACAGTTGTTGACAGCCAGGCTGGGGATTTGGTAACAGATCTGAGGAGCACAGAGGCTCGTTGTGACACGGCTTCAATCAGGAATCTGTCCTCCAAGGAGGAGGGGGCACCTTGAGAAACTCAATATGAGTCACACAAACACACACACACACGCACGCACGCACACACACACACACACACACACACACACACACACACACACACACACACAGACAAACACACACACATACACACAAGCATGCGCACACACTCACACAGACAGACAAACACACACGCATGTGCACACACTCACAAACATACATACACACACACACAAGCATGCACACACTCTCACAAAAACACACACCACATACACACGCAAGCATGCACACACACTTGCAACCCCCCCCCCCCACACACACACACACAAACACACAAGCATGCGCGCACACACACACACACACACACACACACACACAAAGGCCACTGATTAAGTCTGCCAGTTACATGTGAATAAACTACGAGGGAGGATCTCGCTGGAGGAAAGTTAGAAAAGCCATGAGAGAGACACGCTGGAGGAGGAGAAGAAAGAGGAGGAGCCAGAGAGGAGGAGTGGAGAGCGGGCGCACCGTCAGGGCCAGCAGCTTGCCGTAGGTCAGGTGAGCCGGGATGTGGTCTGGTTTGGCTCTCAGAGACTCTCGGTACCAGTGCTCCGCCTCGGACAGCTGGTTCAGCCGCATGTACGCCTCGCCTGTCAGGGGAAGGAATTGGAAGGGTCAGAGGTCAGTTTAAGGAACCACACATTTTCCTTTGTTGGACCGAGGAGCTCAAAGAGCCGAGGGAACCACGCAGGGAGACCTGCCGTCACTCCGGAGTCCTGAGTCCAGGTTTTAATTAGACAAAGAAGGCTTTGCTCAGACTAAGGTCAGATGAACTTAGCCAAGTACTTAAAATGCTTGAGTTATAATTGTTTTTTGCCTGTTCTGAATATAACAGTAGATTTGCACAAAACACGTATCAGTCACTTCACTTATCCAGTGTCCAGAATTACAATAATAAACCATTCATACCCCCACTCAGTGATGATCATGCATAAATAAACCTGGTCCATGTTTTTGAGGTGTTGGATGTTCAGAGGTAGATGGCTGCCTGGCTGACTGCATGTCTGACTCTATCAGTGCTGAGACGGGTCTGACGCCTGACTGATGGAGGTAAGGATGACATGATGATCCAGAGACAGAGCCCAATCCCTCAGACAGCATCTGGTCCCTCCACAGGCCTGCCCTGACACCCTACTTCCACCTGACAAAACATGGCCCTCTCCTTCCTCCCCCCCCCCCACACACACGCACACACACACACTAAAACCTCTCTTTTTTCAAGAATATGACGATGACTGCCTGGTTATTGGGGACAACAGGCCAAAACGATGTTTGAAATGTAATGACGGATGAATAACAGGGCGTTACGGGTGTTGCTGTAGGATTTCACATGACCTCATAACACGCGTCCTTTTCAATCCACATCCACGGCCAATTAGCTGGCATGTAATCTAGACCAGTTGGAGACTGATCCTACTGAGTTTCTTGACATGAGAGCTTAGCAGCAGGTGGCTGGTGATAACCGATGACCTTTTGACCTCTGAGACTACCTGACAACACTCCTGTCTTTCATTACGAGGGACTTGCGCAACATAATACTCTTAAATACATGGCCCATGTGCTTGGGAGCTCTCACTTCCACTTTTGAGTATAACTTTGATTGAGCTGAGCATCTTCCAACCAAGATCTTGATCATGTGAATTATTTTTCAAGATGTTTTCCATCAGCACAAACATTTTATATTCTTTATCTAATATGTTTCAGTTATGGGTTAAAATTACAGTATCTACATCAATACCAGCCAATCAAACGCTAATAAACAAAAATCTCTCTAAAATATCACATAAATATCTTCATCTTTATGTAGATTTTACAGTTGTGTAGCTCACATAGCGGAAGCTGCATTGACAGGGTTAAACGTGCCTCTCTAATCCGCCAGCCACACAAGCCTGTGCAGGGGGAGCCCCAGCATGGATGACGCAGAAGTAGAAGTCCACACAAAATCCCAAAGCTGGAGAAGTATTGGAAACATTCCATGGCCCACTGGAGAATAAGAAAGCGAGACCAGCGGGCCGATGACTGCCTCTCACTCTCCCTCCCCTCCCCCGTCTGCCCCTCTCTCTCTGCCTCTCTCCACCCCTCTCTGTCTCTCTGCCCCCCCCTCTCTCTCTCTGCCCCCTCTCTCCCTCTCTGTCTGCCCCCCCCATCTGCCTCTCTCTCTCTCCCTCTCTCTGTCTCTCTGCCCCCCCCCCCCCCTCTCTCTCTGTCTGCCCCTCTCTCTCTCTCTCGGCTCCCCCTCTCTCATCTCTCTCTCTTTGCCTCTCTCTCTCTCCCTCTCTCTCCATCCCTCTCTCTCTCCACCCCTCTCTGTCTCTCTGCCCCCCCTCTCTCTCTCCGCCCCCCCACTCTCCTTCTGTCTGCCCCCCCCATCTGCCCCTCTCTCTCTCCCTCTCTCTGTCTCTCTGCCCCCCCTCACTCTCTCTGTCTGCCCCTCTCTCTCTCTCTCTCGGCCCCCCCTCTCTCCCCCCTCTCTCCTCTGCCTCTCTCCTCTCTCTCTGCCTCTCTCTCTCTCTCTCTCTCTCTGCCTCTCTCTCTCTCTCTCTGCCTCTCTCTCTCTTTCTCTCTCTCTCTGCCTCTCTCTCTCTGCCTCTCTCTCTCTGCCTCTCTCTCTCTCGTAAGAAGAGCAGTGAGTGGACAGGTGGGCCTTCACATCAGTTCAGGGAGCTCAGCTCAGCCACACAGGGCTTCGTAATGCTTCCCTCCCACAGCCAGAGTAGCTTTTAAACTGTGAGGACTGTTCTGGTCAACACTGTGACATAATCTCAGCACCTCTGTCAAAATACATTTGGCTCCACGGCCGAACCCGCTGGCTCACTTCTCCAAATACGAGAGAGAGCAAGTGAGTGAGAGAGAGAGAGAGAGAGAGAGAGAGAGAGAGAGAGAGAGAGAGAGAGAGAGAGAGGTAGGGAGATAGAAGGAAAAGTAGAGCAAAAGGGGGTAAGAAGAGTTTTGAGCAACAAGTGACAAGAATGGGAGTAGAATCAGGGATCACATGAAATATTGTTTTTCACAATCAAAAGACATAACTGGGTCTGCAGCTGCTTTTACACGACTGTAATTCAAGTGCTGTGGTTATTTTAGTAGTGGAAAGAGAGCTCCAATCCCAGCTTGCAAATTTATAAGACCTTATGAAAACAGACCACCTTCAAAACCAATGGCCATCAGAAACCCAGTACACATCAGTAACCCTGCAAACCTTCCAATGGAGTAATGTTGGACTGACTGGTCTGACGGTGCCAGAAATACATTATAGACAAGGCTTGAGAATGAAAAACCTTCACCTATTTTAATGGTGTATTCTCTGCTTAGAAAAACAACAGCTTTTATTCACTGTGAGGTTTAAGGCAGGGAGTTCTTACCCATCATGTTGTAAAGGCTCTGAGGTGCAAATTGTCTTGGCATTTTCAGTATTGCTTCTTTATACACAGAGAGGGCCTCCTATGAATGAGACAAGAGAGACGTTCCGTTTGAGACGAGGGGCCAGGCAGTCACTTGTCTTCAGCAGATGTGCTCCTATCACAATGGTCTTCTTGGCTCTAGACTACTTTTCATCTTTGTTGGGGAAACTGGCCCTGTGTGTTCCTCTTTGTGTCTCCCAATCATGTGTCTCTAGTATGTTTCTAGCATGTCTCCCTAGCATGTTGCATGTCTCTCTAGCATGTTTCTAGCATGTCTCTAGCATTTTTCTAACATGTTGCTCTAACATGTCTCTACAGCATGTCTCTCTAGCATATCTCTCTAGCATATCTCTCTAGCATGTCTCTCTAGCATGTCTCTACCATGTTTCTAGCATGTCTCTCTAGCATGTTCCTAACATGTCTCTCTAACATGTCTCTCCAGCATGTCTCTCTAGCATATTGCTCTAGCATGCCTCATGTCTCTCTAGCATGTCTCTAGCATGTTTCTAGCATGTCTCTCCAGCATGTCTCTCTAGCATGTCTCTCCAGCATGTCTCTCTAGCATGTCTCTAGAATTTCTCTCCCACACGTCTCGCTAGCAGGTCTCTCTAGCATGTCTCTCTAACATGTGTCTCTAACATGTCTCTAGCATGTCTCTCTAGCATGTCTCTCTAGCATGCCTCTCTAACAAGTCTCTCTAGCATGTCTCTCTAGCATCTCTCCAGCATGCCTCTCTAGCATGTCTCTCTAGCATGTCTCTATAGAATGTCTCTCTAGAATGTCTCTCTATAATGTCTCTAGCATGTCTCTCTAGCACGTCTCTCTAGAATGTCTCTAGCATGTCTCTGCAGCATATCTCTCTGGCGTGTCTCTCTAGTATGTCTCTCTTGAGTACCTCCTGGTGCCCCTGTTCATGCAGCAGTTTCCCCAGGTTGTACAGGCAGCTGGTGACGGAGCTCTTGTGGGCGTGTGGGTCCTTCAAGTTCTCATCAGGGATGTCAGCGCAGGTCAGGAAGGTCCGCTTGGCCTCGTCTAGACGGCCCTGGTTCATCAGGATGATACCTGTGTTCAAGTAGGCCGCTTACAGGGGGAAGGCAGGGAGGGGAAGGGGCAAAAAAACAAAGAAATGATCAACACAGGCAGTGGAGGAACAGAAAGGGTAATTAGGCTCTATGGGCCCAGATAAACAAAGGTCCTTACTGAATAAATTGGCCTGCAACTCTAGATCAATTGGCTGCCTTGTTCACAGGATCCTAATACAGATTTGTGTCAAAAGGGAATGGGACCGGATGGAATGGAACAAGCTATATGTAGCTGAACAGCGCCAAGCGTACAGCTGCGTAAAGCATACTAGAGCTGGAGTTTAGAGCTGGCTAGGCTACTGATATTTTACAGCTACGTTAGCAACGAGTGTCGTGTTTTTGCAGACTGCAGATTAACTAGCCAAGTTAAGATAGCTAGCTGATGTTAGCTAGTGCTAACGTTCGCTGTCTCTGCGTTTTTGCCAAAAACCGACCTCTGTCGTCATCAGAACAGCCTTTTACAGCTTGCGCTCTAGCTCAAAAAGTTAAACTTTTTTCAACTGCCAAAAAAGCCTAGAGCTCACGGCGCTATAGCGCTAAAAAGCGCTTGGAACACAGCTCTCGTCTCTATAGCGCCCTAGAGCTCATTACCCATTGTAACCAATGAGAAAACAGCGCCAGCTCTAAAATATAGCTTGCCGGTGGACACACTAAGCTCTGTCTGAATTCTTCTCTTCTGCTACACGTCTGAATCATCCGTTATCATCCTGCTGTCTAGACACAACGTCAGTCCAATCACCCTTCAGGGAAAACCTCATCCATGATTACAAATTCACTATTGCAGTACTTGGATTGCCTTGATAAAGCGTATGTACTGAAAGTGAAAATTCTCTCATACAGCAGAGGCTCTCTCAATCTTTCAGTTAGAGCACTGAGATCGACCAATCAATTACAACTGGATTTTCCAAGATCCAGGCTTAAAAATAGAGGTGACAGAGCCTTTGCGGTGGCCGCCGCTAAATGAATTGTGCTCTAATTGTTTTGTTTTTTCTCCTTCTTATTATTAATATTAATATTTATATTATTATTATTACTATTATTATTAATAATAATAGTAATAATTATAATGTTTATTATTGTTGTTTTTTATTATGATGATTGTTTGTTGTGTTGTTGCCTGTTTGTTTGTTTGTTATTTCTGTTTGGTATTCCTGCTCAGTACTTTGGTCAACCATGGTTGTTTTAAAGGTGCTGTAGATATATGGAACTATGCTGTCTATGGAACAACCTGTTACATTCTCTTCCCTTCAAAGTAGAGAAGTGCGCACAACTCAAAAAACGTATAAATGTAGAAAAAAGAGACTCCCGGGTGCACGGTCTAGGAATAGAAGGGGAAAAATAAAAAATTAAATGTACCAGCACTCACAGCAAAAACCTAACAGGGTATTTATTCAATAAAAATCATAATAAAGGCATGGGTGCCCACTCTGGACGGACGTTTCAGCACTGGGCTAGTGGACGCTGAGGATAGGCCAGTGCTGAAACGTCCATCCAGAGTGGGCACCTATGCCTTTATTATGATTTTTATTGAATACATACCCTGTTACATTCTCTTCCCTCCCATCTCGGCCACCTAACGCAATCAATTCATTTTTTTTATCGCCAGTAATATATTAGCTAATTGCATAATGAGTGAACATTACATAGTTTAATCATAATCTCGGTTAGGTCCATAATTACTTTCTGGAGAAGAAAGGAAGCTAAATTAAGGGCTGTGTTCTTATCGGTCTCAACACAATAGGACACCACACGACCAGGACAAAGGGAGACGGATTCATTCTAATAGGACAAAGAGACTGCTGAGAGGCACTGGTAACTATCTGGCATACATAACACTGTGAGAAAGATTTATCTGTAGCTGAAGGCATTTAAAAGGTTACCTCCAGGATAAACAGGGACAGTATTTTTTCATCCGTGAGAAGAGGAGGGGGCAAGAGAGAGATCAGAAAGGGTCGATAAATAGAAGACTGGAAAGATTAACAGACGGGATCATGGACGAGAAGGACAAAACATGGAGTGAGGGAAGAGTGGGTAGATGGAGCAGATTCAGAGAGAGGTGAGGGCGACTGATGGAGAGAGGGGGGAGAGTCGGGAGAGGGAGAGAGGGAGAGAGAGGGCACTGACCTGGATTCAGGCTGGTGAATCATGAATACAGTAACGCAGCTGCCAATGCCTTCCCTCACCCGTCTTCAACCTCCCTCCCTCTCTCACCCTCTCTACACCCCCCCCCCCCCTCCTTCCCCCCTTCAGCTCTATTGGTTGTTGCTTGGAGACCGCCACAATCCCGAGAGCTTGAGGTTGTCCATAAAGAGAGGAGCTGTACTTACAGGCCAGAGTTGGACGGCTTCCAATGGCCAGCTTATAGTAGTGGAGCGCCTCAGAGAACTTGTTGTTTTCTTGTAGCAGCAGACCGCTGAAGCAGGGAAAAAAAAGACTTGATGTTAGAGACAGAGTCTATGGACACTTAATGTTAGAGGGAGTCTATGGAGCTTTTTCTGTTGGGGACTTTCAGCACTTAAACTAGACACAAGTCACAGTTTATGGTCTATGGTTAAGTCAAACTTCTCTGACAGGATGACACTGCATGAGTCAGCATGAAGAAGGAAATCGGTGGTGGTAATCATGTAGCTCCTCACAGACTCGTTTGTGTGTGTAGTCTGACTCAAGAACACAGAGTGATCAATCACAGGGCTGCGACAGGGAGAAATACAAGAGACACTTCCTCTGTCTGAAGAGGTGGGATCAATAGACGCACACACACACACACACACACACACACACACACACACACACACACACACACACACACACACACACACACACACACACACACACACACACACGCACACACACACACACACACACACAGCCCAGTGAGGAGAGAAGAAACTCACAGGTTGTACAGCATGTCGGCCATGTTCCTACGGTAGTAGAGGGCGTTCCTGTAGGCTCGCTCCGCCTCCTCCACCTTGCCCTGGTTCTTCAGGACGTTACCAAGGTTGCCCCACGCTGACGGAGGAGAGAGAGGGTTAGTGACGGGTCGACGCTCCCCTCCCCTCAACTCCTACTCTCCTCTATTCTGTTCTACTCTCTTTCCCTCTGGGCCAGGCCACTCTGCTGGTGCTCGGCCAGGAGAAACAGCTGTCCGGCCTGGCCCTGCCCCACTAGCCATGATCCATCCACACGTTTTATGCAAATTAAGTTATATCGAATTAAAAATGCCTTATGGAAACAGTAAAATTCGATTAAAAATCATGAAAATCGACAAAAAGTTTGTACTGTCGATCTCATCGGATTTTCTCTTGTTCGATAAAAGTCTTTGTGATAAATGCTTTATCCGATTTAAAGCTCTAGATGGAAATGCACGTTCACCGGCTTTATTCGCATTCATATTTTTAGCGATCCTCACACAATTCGATGTGGATGGTGGATGGAAACATGGCTACTGTCTGACAGGAAAATGGAGCTGATGTTCTAATGTCCTGCTGTTACCTAGTCCCTGTCCCCTGCTCCCTCCTAACCTCGACAGAATATTATCATCTCTCGACCTTACATTTTAATGTTTGATTTATTTATTTTTCTCAATAACTCAGTCATAATGTCTTCAAAGCCAGAGGCGATTGCTGGCTTAGTCTAGCAAGAGTATTCAGAGGTTTTACAGCAGGGGACATTTGTCTAGATATTTTGTTAGTCTGTTAAACCTCTGGGCTTACAGGGTCAACCAGTAACAAGGATATCTGTGTGTGCATTTGTAGGGGAAGATGGGTGTTGAAGTGTAGTGTTTCGGAAGCAGCTTTATGCTACATTATTCAGTGTTCCAAGTCCCGACTGTCTGCTTGACATGACATGTTAACCTGTCCAACAACTCGCTTAAAAGGCCATCCGCACCATGCTGACTCCAGAATGTAGAAATACAAAAAGGTCTTGAGCTAGTTTGTGTGTGTGTGTGTGTGTGTGCGCGCGCGCGTGCATGCATACGTGCATTTAAATATACTGTACAGTATGTGCGTCTGTCATTGAATATGCATGCATGCTAAGTGTGTGTAAATGTGTTTGTGAATGCATGTGCATTCATGTGTGTACTGTATGTGGGCTTGTGTATGTGTGTCAATACATGTCTACACGTGTGTGCGTGCATTAGGGCTGTCTTCGACTCAGGATTTTGTGATTCGACTCAGACTTGGTGTTCAAAGCGACGCGTCGAATCGTCGATGTGTTTTTTCTCTTTCTCCTGGCTATCAGAAAATCACTTGACATCAAGTTTCCGTGATTATTTTGGTTAGGCCTATATTGGTAGCCTATAGAAACATTCAATTGTTGCCAAGGCACATTTCTGAGTAGGTTAGGGTATTTGAAATCAACGAGAATGACAGTTACATAATTACAGCATTTTAAATAGCTAGAATAGCCTGGCTATCGGTTTGTGGAATAAGATGGAGGGATGCTTCATTTTGTTCAATCTTTTTCTGAACGAACTTTCGTCCATTTAGGTTATGCTTGAATAGCCTTTATTGGGCTATTTTACCTTGATTGGTGTTTATTATTTTCCGTTGAACAAAAAAGTAGAATAAAGTTTCAAAATAAATTATTAGCCTTGCTCATATTTCCGCTCCTCTAAAATCCTCGCTGCCTCCGAATGTGTTTGATAGCTTGTTTCAAGTGCAGCCCATCCCTCTTTCTTGCATTGTCCATAGTTTGGACCACTAATAATCGAGATAATTAATAGACAGGTTATCAATATCTTAAACATTTTGTCTTCATATCCATTTTGTGACATGTCGGGAGATTCGTTCCCCCCCATATGTCTAGGCTGAGGGGAGACCGCCGGAGTCGGGAGAGCTGTGAAACTTTCAACTCAAAATTGCAGGCTGCACAATAAAATACACCTGTTTTCTTGTTAAACATGAATCATCTAGCATTGTCCATCTACTTCGGATGCCCCATGTTTTTATACAGTTTCACATATCCTAGGGTTGGGCAATTTGACGATAGTCTCCTCAACTGCGCATTTGAATGCTTGCGCGAATCGGCTCGGCTCATACGTTGGGCAGCAGTCAACAAGGAAATGTTTTGGCTGTCACTAAAGCATTTTCACAGACGTTAGAGCTCAAGCTGTCTATGGGAGACCCTATTTTTACCATTGGATATACAAGAAGATTGATTTAGGAAAGCAGTGTGATATTCCATTTGGGAAATGCACGTGATTGCTGGCGCATAGTAGGCTAGGCTAGGCTACACGCTTAGCGGAGGGGAGAGGGGCTCCCTGCCTTCTTCCCTCTGCTATATCAGTCTTAACTCTTCTTTTACAGCCCAACAAATAGCTACGGTAATAGCCTAGGTCTAAAACGAATGATTGGCCTGTGCTTGATCTTAGTCCACCTCCTAGTCCTTGACAGTGGAGCAGAAATCGACTTAAAGAATCTCTGTCGACTTAAGGGTCTCCGACTGATGCTTCGACGCGTCGACTTTCAGGGGGCAGCCCTAGCGTGCATGCGCGTGTGCGTGCATTTGTGTGTGTATGCTTGCGCGTGTGCGTGCAAGTGTGTGTGTGTGTGTGTGTGTGCGCGCCACCTTTAGCAGGGTTGACGTAGATCCCTGACTTGTAGAGCATCTCCTCATTGTGCCAGTCTGTGTTCCTCAGGACGGTCCTCAAGCCGAACAGCAGGACCAGCGAGGCCCCACAGTAGAGCAGCGCCGCCCTGCAGGCCTTCCTGCGCACGCGCACGTACAGCGCCCGCACGCCCACCGACACCAGCAGGCAGAATCCCATGCTGGGGATGTAGAGCACCCTCTCGGCGATCACGAACCCCACGTAGAAGAACAGATTGGTGGCGGGGAGGAACGGGATGACCAGGAGGCCCAGAGAGAACGCCACCACGTTCTCCGTGGCGGGCAGCAGAGTCCCGGGCGGGGCCGGGTGCTTTCTGGCGCCGTTCTGCGCGCCGGCGTGCGCTTCCGGGTCAGAGCCGGCGTGTTCCTGGTCAGGGGCGTGGCAGCCGTGTCCGTTGGCGCTGGACTTGCCGTTGGCCACGTGAGGGGCTCTGCCGTTGGCCTCCTTGGACTTGACCGGGCGGGTGCCCAGGCCGACCCACGCCAGCAGGGCCAGGCCCGCGTAGAACAGCACGGTGGGGACGTTCCTCCAGTCAGCCACGCCCCGGATCAGGGGCAGGGCGTCCATGGACCAATCGAAGCTCAGCGTGTGGGGGCAGAGGAGGAGCCAGGCGTTGGCGGCGGGGAGGTAGAGGAAGGTCAGCGTCCTGGTGAGCAGGGATGGGCAGTCGGCCGTCGGGTTGTCCGAGTTGGAGAAGTTGGGGGGCTTGTTCCCCATCCAGTAGAGACGGCCGGCCAGGAGCACGGCCCCCCAGGCCGCCAGCAGCAGCACGCTCACCAGCAGGTGGACGTTCCTCCTCTGGAAGACAGAAACACCAGACACAGCTGAAGCACAGCCCCCGTCCGCTCGCAAGAGCAGCCGCAATGGAAAACAAACAGCCTTCTGAGGAAGGAATGCCAAAGTAGTTTTCTGGTTGGTTTGTAATTTACAGACTTTTGCTTCTGCCCCGGCCATGGCTGTAAATTGAGCATAATATTGACTATAATTTGTGATTTCTGACCTCGCTTCAACTGAAACTACAACTGGAACAATGTAACGGTTAACTCGACGGAAAACAGAAAGTAACGGAGTGATGTGTAACGTAATCTGGAACAAAAGCTGTCGCTCGCGCAGTATCTGGTCAGCCAAGAGTTTCAGGCAACGTTTCCAGAGAAGTGAAATACATGAACAGGAAGACATCCGTTAACAGTCAATTTCATTGTTACTTGAGCTTATAAATCAATTGAGAAGAAAAGAGGAAATCACTCTTTCATTCATTGTATATTCCAGCCAAAACAGCCACTACTACAGTATACTGGATTAATCACCTGTTGTTGAGCGAGTGGAGCCTAGCTAACATGATCATTTTCAAATCTTGTTATCTTTATCTTAGCACACCTGGCCGGCACGAACGTGTCAAAATACACGTTAAAATATGGCCCTTCTGAATTGTATCCATCATATTACAGGCTAGATATTAAACACTTTCTGAATCCCCACATAGATATGACTATGGATTATTTATGGACTGTTTGTATCTTTAACACTTTGCCAGATGAGGGCGGTGAGCTTGGACTATATTTGTTCCCAATAGAACAGTTTCACCGTTAAGATCAACTGGCCTTTTAGTGTTTATTTTGGAAAACTCACTCCTGCTAAAAAATCTTTATGGCTTCCTTTCCACAACACCGCGAGCTATTACACACACAGAGCTACATCAATCCATGATCCAATCCACACACAGAGCTACATCAATCCATGATCCAATCCACACACAGAGCTACATCAATCCATGATCCAATCCACACACAGAGCTACATCAATCCATGATCCAATCCACACACAGAGCTACATCAATCCATGATCCAATCCACACACAGAGCTACATCAATCCATGATCCAATCCACACACAGAGCTACATCAATCCATGATCCAATCCACACACAGAGCTACATCAATCCATGATCCAATCCACACACAGAGCTACATCAATCCATGATCCAATCCACACACAGAGCTACATCAATCCATGATCCAATCCACACACAGAGCTACATCAATCCATGATCCAATCCACACACAGAGCTACATCAATCCATGATCCAATCCACACACAGAGCTACATCAAACCATGATCCAATCCACACACAGAGAGAGTAAGGCTACTCTAACTACTGACCCGTCCGGTTCCCCATGAAGGATACATGAAAGAGATCTGACACCCTCTCACACAGCTAAAGCACGCAGGTGTTGGACAGTCTCTAATGACTGGGCTATCACCATTCCTAAAATACATCATGGTAATATAACAAATTTCATTCACGAACACTCACGTCATAGAATGATTGCCATTTATTGCCACATGGAATACAGTTAAGTATGGTGCTGATGGCTCCGCACTACATGCATCCCTGGATTAGCCAAGCAGCACGCTAAGCCAAAACAGGGAGCGTGCTCTCTGCACCCCCAAATGGGGACAAAAGAGCCAAAGTATGACATGGAAGACCAATACAGAACAGCACAACACAGTACAGACAAGGAGCAGATGCAGAGATGAAAGCAACAGACAACAAGGGTATGGATCACAGCTGGGCAAAAGAACAACAAGTCACAGAAATACAAAGGCCTGACGTTACTGTACGTCAAGTGGGCAAAAGAAAATCAGTCACGGACATCCAAAGACAAAGGAGCGAAACAATGAAAAACAAATACAAGACCTGGGTAACCCAGGGGCCTGGACAGGCTCCAGACCAGGAGAGAGGAGGAGGAGGAGGAGGAGGAGGAGCAGGAGGAGGCATGCCACGAGTACGCAGCAGTGTACTAGCGAGTCAGAATGGGCTGTGATTGGAGAGTGAATGATTTACTGATTGAATGATTGACTGAAACGCTGATTGGCTCAGCGGGCTGTCAGCTGATCACGGCTGAGGCGCGCGGCCGGTGTCCTGCATGAAATAACGCGACGCCGCCTGTACTGTGTGCGTTTCCTTCACGTTTCATCATTTCCTGCTAATGTCTGTATGCATGTCAAGGCTTTAACAATGACGTCACAACAGTATTAGTGACGGTCACATCCATATCCGCCTGCCTACGGGGCTAACGGGTCAAATGTACGATCATACGCTTCATTCCTCCGCAGCTCTGGCGCTCGTCCTATCGATTCCCCTACCTGGCCTTTGGTGTGGCTGATTGATTATGATAGGAGAGGCATTTATCCTCCGGGGAGCCCCAACAGAGAAGACAATTCTCCCTCTCATCTCTACTAATGACTAGCACTGCCTCGCATTGGGGAGCACTGCCTCGCATTGGGGAGAGGAGAGGAGGAGAGGAGAGGAGGAGAGGAGAGGAGAGGAGAGGAGAGGAGAGGAGAGGAGAGGAGAGGAGAGGAGAGGAGAGGAGAGGAGAGGAGAGGAGAGGAGAGAGCAGGGTTGAACTGAACTGAACTCTCTTCCACAAGATAGGAGAAAGCTGTCATATTGCAATGGAGCATCGCGCTCTTCAGAAGTGTAAATCTCTCACACTTGTATGCAACCCCATGTAGCTGAGGGGCCATATGTCCCAGCAGGATGGAAGACTGTGAAACAGCAGGGTGGAGGACTGTGAAACAGCAGGGTGGAGGACTGTGAAACAGCAGGGTGGAGGACTGTGGCACCGATAGACATTCCACGACAATCCGCCTCCTCCTTTGACCGGGACCACTAAGTGTGAAACTACTTCAACCACATCTATTCCAGGGTGTCTGTGCCAACAGACAAGTCATCGGAGACAGGAAGACCCGTGTCACGGCTGGTGGGAGGATTAACCAAAAGGGGTCCCGTTGATAACATCAAGATATTGAGGGCTGTTTATCAGTCCCCTCTTATGTGAAAGAACTGGAGTGTGACCATTTTACTATGGCACTGTTCTTCCTCACTCTCTCAGAACATTCCATGTGATTAAAGATGTCATGTTTGGAATTTATTAACTCCGGCTAACGTACTGAATATGAAACATGCATCCTTCATGATGTCTTTCCAATGTGTTGTAAATGAGATCGAATGCTCAGGGATTAAAATTATTGGAGTGAGAGTCTCTTATCAATCAATCAATCAATCAAAGCTTTATTTGTATAGCGCATTTCATACCCAGAGTCAACACAATGGCTTTACAGAGAACAAGGGAGGTGGGTATACAACCCACCCCTACATATTCCTTATAACTGGAGGTCAGTCTCTCTGATACTGAGGGAGGTGTAAAGGACGCCCTCCTGGCGTGAACAAGGGCCAATCAACCACCTTGGACCCATAGGACCAACCCCTTTCCTAACCAGGTATATAGTCCCTAGAGTACCCTAGTCCCTAGGTGTTCTCTTGTGTTCTTACTGTAACATTATGGATCCCATTGTGCCATGACTTGAAACAAGTAGCTTTGTCTCCATGCAATTGCTCAAGGAAACAGCCTGCTAGGAACCAGCGAATCGACGCGTTGAGTACCTGCTGAAATAGTTTATCCATAGATGTTCTAGGATCCACCCTCTCGGCAAGAGCGAGAGGTGAACAGTGAGACTTTTGCAATTTAATCCTGAACCATTTCAGTTGCCTGTACACCAAACAGTGCTGGAATTGAACTTTGAGTCTCTGTGACTCCCAACGTTCGCCAAACAGCCTACCTTCAAAGCTGCATCGACAGAGCTGCCAACAACGCTTGCCCACACAAAACCGTAAGGTCGTGCACAAAGGCTCTCTTTTGGTGTGGTGTGATGCTATGCTGTTTGAGCTTAGAGACAAGCTGCAATCTTATTATATCATTCATTTCCTTTCTGCTATGTTTCCATACTGCCACATTTCTATCTATTACTGAATTGTGTTTTCATATTATTTTGATAATTTATTAGTATAACTTCAATATTTATACGCTTTGATCACGTTGTTGTAGCGTCATCAACTGGTCTCTAGATCACTTGCTTGAGTCAAGACTTCTTTCAGATTGATAAACAAGACTATTGATAAAGGTCACCTGTTTCCCTGTACAGAACTGGTGATTTAATGTATTAAATACATATTCCTTCATATTTGTGATAACCGCGGTATAATCCTAATCATACCTAGTCATATAGTCATATTTCCATAGTTCTAATGCTACAGCCACATGCTTTATTAATGTTTCATGGCTGAATGAACTAAAACATATGGCCCACCAGCAAACAGCAAACATGAGTCTACAGCTACAAACACACATACGACAGTGTAGTGGGAAGCTATGCAGTAAAACTACAGTATGTAATCTAGAAACCTTAAGGAATAAGAATTCTATAGACTTCCCAAAGGTAGTGAGTGACATGCCATCAAAAAATCCAGGGCCACAGTATAATGGGAGTTATTACATGTCTGGCTTGAGTCCAGTTTTGGTTCCGCTGGCCCGGCATGGCCCGGGGGGGGGCTTATAGGGCCCCTATAGAGCGGGGCTCACGTCAGAGAGGCCCCGTCGTAAACATCGACCGGTCCTACAGAGAGGGAGCGGAAGGGCAGGCCTGAACACAAACAAAGAGACAGTCTGACACTCGCCTGGGGGAGGACTGAGGAACATTGCGAAGTCGCGATGGTGCCGGTTCGTCGTTAGGCCTTTCTCGATGATAGTGCTCTTTTGATTATAGTGTTGAAATGCGTCCATGTGTTTGGCGCCCAGGAGTTTTTACTGCGCTGAACTGTTTTTCCCCACCCCACCCCACCCGTGCGTTTGAAGCGTGGGTGTGGTCAGGCCCGTCAGAACCGCAGGGAGACACCTGACAAACCGCTCTCTGTTCCACAGGTTCCACTGTTCCCTGGCAACGGAAAGGTCACAGTCCGACCATGATAAATTATAGAACCGCTGTCAGAAGTGTGATCAGCAATCAGCTCCCCACGGAGACGCGGAGAGAAGGGGGGGGAGGGGGACAGAACGGCACGTCACCAGCAGACAACTAGGACAGATGATTGCCTCTGTGTTTTGCCCATGACGAACTGTGTTTAGAGTCAAACAAAGAGCCGATCATCAAGGAGTGCTAACTGTGATCGTCATCCCTACACAGGACCTCCTCCCATGCCCTACACAGGACCTCCTCCCATGCCCTACACAGGACCTCCTCCCATGCCCTACACCCCCCGCGCTTCCCTGACCAACTGGAGGAAGGCAACCTTCACATAAGAGGCGGTTCACCTACTAAACTCCCCCTCTGCTTCACCCTCACATTCCCTCCCCTCCCTCGCCTGGGACTAGTCTCCATGCACGCACACGCACGCACACACACGCACACACACGCATTTGCACGCTCGCACACACACACACACGCACGCACGCACACAAACGCACACACACACACACACACACACACACTGACCTGCCAGCAGCCCCCCCCACCACCCCCATGCCGGTCACTCCTGTACTTGAAGGAGCTTGGCTCTGTTGTTTGGCATGTGCTGTCACTGTTGTGTACTGTTGCTGTCAGTCTGTCATGTTCTGTTGTTATACGTCTCGTTGTATGCTCTTAAAAATATTATGCCTCAACAATTGCCCCCTGGGGATAGATAATGTTTTCTGAATTGAAAAATTGAAATAGAATACAGATGACTAGAGAAGACTCGCAGGGAGTTAACGTTTCAGACTATTACAGTCAATGGGCCAAAGTGAGTTGCCCTCTATAGAGCCCTAGTCAGACAACTCGGGAACGTAAACACTAGTGACTAAGATACAAAGGATGGAGTCATCGTGACAATCACCAGGTCAGTATTCAGTCAGCATTCCCACACAAGCAGTTCTTGACCGAGAACGTTGCTCAGCGGCACTAGTGGGCCATTTATAACCCATTCACTTCCTGTGGTCCAGAGGTTAATACCACAGCTATGGAGAACTATGGGAGAGAGGGAGGAATGTGACAGGTAGGTTTGAGCTGAGGCCTAAGGGATTAGCTACTGAGTTAGTTCAAAGGACACACGTCAGACTTACAGTATGACAGAAATAAAGAGAGGAACAACAGAGAGGATTATGGTCCGTGCCGTCACCCTTCCACGCTCACCCATCACATAGATGTTACTGTGCAGGTCATACTTCAAAAGATAGCCTTGGGATAACCTTACTGTATGACAGTACACTTCCATATGAGAAAGAGATGACTACTGTAAGAGAGAGGGAGAGAGAGGGAGGGGTAGAGAGAGAGAAAGAGAGAGGGAGGGAGAGAGAGAGAGAGAGAGAGAGAGAGAGAGAGAAAGGTGGAATGGATGGAATTATGAGGCCTTCACAGCACACCTCAAAATAAAAGGGCCCTTCCTGACCTGAGCAGCTTGGTCCTACAGAGAGACGTTCCAAACTCTATGGCTATGAATCTCATACAGTAAGTGTTCTAGCTTTTGAGGGGAGTGTGAGCCAAGCAAAAAATATGTAGGTTCTGAGGTTAGTAGTGACATTAAATAATGCAGACGGAGTACAGTTTTGGGATGAAATATGATAGGTATAAAATACTAGCCCAATAATGAGGCATTCATGCTTTTATACAGATATACTCTTAACAGTGTAGATACTTTGTCCAACCCGTTGTATGAACTTAACATGAACTGCTGGATGTCCTCCTTACAACACACACACACACACACACACACACACACACACACACACACACACACACACACACACACACACACACACACACAGTAGAAAACATTACAGTGGGAATATACTGTAGCTTTGTCACCTCTCAAGTTAAACAATTTACCTAGAGGTAGTAGAAGTGTGGGTCTGAACAGTGCAACAGCCCATGGGAGAGGGCTGTCAGTAGAATAGCAGGGTGTCAGTAGTATAGCAGCCTCAGAGTAGACTGTCAGTAGTATAGCAGGCTGTCAGTAGTATAGTAGGCTGTCAGTAGTATAGCAGGCTGTCAGTAGTATAGCAGGCTGTCAGTAGTATAGTAGACTGTCAGTAGTATAGCAGGCTGTCAGTAGTATAGCAGGCTGTCAGTAGTATAGTAGGCTGTCAGTAGTATAGCAGGCTGTCAGTAGTATAGTAGGCTGTCAGTAGCCCCACCCTACCCTCCCTAAACCCACCAATGATGTCATCCAGACCCCCTCTCTCGCCCCTGAAGCCTTACACAGAGAAACAGCAGCACCGCGTTGCTAATCCCAGAAATATGATCGCCAGGGGGGTGTTACTGACATGTGCGGACTCTTCACCGTTAGATGCTGGTCAGAGTCTTAGGGCAGTAGTACAACATGAAACAGAGCTTTAATAACATTTCTATGGGCAACATCTGCAATCCTTTGTTGCTTTCTAGGGTGTAGTTAACATTCTGCCTGCTCACAAACCTCTGGGGAAACCTACATGTAAGTGAAAAGCATAACAGGATTTCCACAGACAAACTGGACCGTCAACAGTCTGAGCTGCGAGATGAGGCTGCAATCAGACTTGTGGTGGAGGAGGATGCCTTGGGGCCTGTCACCATTATCACTTAAAGTAAACAAACACGAGCTGCTCCCCTAATATGGCTCCTGTTAAAAATAACCGCCATTTAAAAGCATGAGTTCAATTACGCGCCTGCCAAAGGGCTCCCAGAGTGGCCTGGCCCCATTCTGCCCAGAGCTGAGGCATTCCAGCTTTGTCCCCATTGTCTATAATCCAGTTTAGCTTGAAATAAGTGGTTTAGCACAACCCGGTAGGAGGCATGGAGGCCTTTGGGTCCGTTTTTTCTCTTTTCTTTTGTATTTCAGGCTCAATCAGTTCAGAACTGAAACAATTTAGCCCTTTATGAGGGAGGCATGTGTAGAGAAATATCCTGGGAGATGAAGTGCAAAACAGACCAATTACAGAAACTCAGTTTGTGCTCTTTGCATGCTTTTCTTCCAAACACTTGGGGTGGAGACGAGCGGGAATACATTTCAATCAGAAAAAGGGTTTTCAAGAGCAGCCAGTGAGCGGAGGGGGACATGCTGTGCCATTGAGTTGACTCAGGGGCTGGAACGGGCAGCCCTGAAAGAAAAATACATTGTTAGTTTGTGGCATTATTGGTTCTCTCTCTCCCTCTCTCTCTCTCTCTCTCTCTCTCTCTCTCTCTCTCTCTCTCTCTCTCTCTCTCTCTCTCTCTCTCTCTCTCTCTCTCTCTCTCTCTCTCTCTCTCTCTCTCTCTCTCTCTCTCTCTCTCTCTCTCTCTCTCTCTCTCTCTCTCTCTCTCTCTCTCTCTCTCTCTCTCTCTCACACACACACACACACACACACACACACACACACACACACACACAGACTCTTTGACACACACACAGACTCTTTGACACACACACAGACTATTTGACACACACACACACTCTCTTTGACAACTATTTTTTGCACAGAGCCCAATATGGAGCACACTGCACTTCATTAGTGCTTTGATGTCAGTGTAGCACCTACTGTAACCAATTCACCCAGCACCAATCAGAGCTGGTTTCTTCTGGCAGAGCAGATGAGCAAATTAGATAAGCCCCTCTACAGAACAGATACTCAGAGACGAGATAGAGTATGGTCAGCTCTTTCCCCTCATCCTCCTAATCACCTACATTGGGTGATTAGGTGATTGGGTGAGGGTGACTGCCTCTCACTGGTAGACTGGGAACAGGACTGGGCTGATGCAGAGGTGCAAGTGGCTCCAAAGTAGATGTATTGAAGGTGATGTTAGAATAGAGTATGCAGAGAAATGGAGATCAGGGTTCTCCAGGAATGAGAACAACCTTCTCGGAGTTCAAGCTCAAAACCCTTATCATGCAGTGCATGGACACACGCTGCCTTGGGAGGACACATTCACGACCCCCAGAGGGGCTGTAGCCCTCGCAAGACTGTAGCCTTCTGACAGGTAACACGTTCTCACCCACTCTCTGAGGTACATGATAACCAGGTGTGTCTGCATGTCCTGAAGGAGGTCAGCCACACACACGCACACACACACACACGCACGCACGCACGCACGCACGCACACACACGCACACACACACACGCGCACACACGCGCGCGCACACACACACGCGCGCGCACACACACGCACACACACATACACACACATACACACACATACACACACACACACGTGTGTGCGCAAATCACCCGCCCTGACCCTCCTAATCAGTTGGAGCTGTGTTGACATAGTTCTGTCAGTAAGCAGGAAATCTCTGGGTGTGAAGCCGGCAAGACATGATAAGAACCCGTACTATCGCGCTTCCCTAACGAGTTGTGGATCAGGACCAGCTGGTCAGCATTTCCCTAATGGTCTAACATGTCACAATATGACCACAAATGAAAAAAACAGTGACTGGCCGGGGAAGCCACACCTCCCAGGCCAGCAAGACACTGCTGAGACGCTTAAATCTCCCAATTAAGCCTCGGACCGGCTCTCACTGGCTCGCTCTTGTTATGGAAATTTGGGAAAAGCCGAAGGAGTGTTCAACAGCTTGTAGGCAACATGTCCCTGAGTCGGCATTTAATGATCTCGTCCTCATAATTGGAGCGAGACAAAAAAGGCATCTCTGTGAAATGAAAGGGTACATAACAAGGCCTATTCCTAACGAGGCTGTTCCTGGAATTACAATGTGAGGTGCTCACAGCATTGTCAAAAAAACATGTTTAAGCATGGCCACAGATTATGTCATTTCTTGATATAAACACAGCAAGGTTCTACTACAGTACATTAAAGTACAGAAAGGTTCTACTACACTACAGTCTCCTGCAGGCCACCCTGTATCAGGTCCCAGAGAACCCCCCGTCCTCGGCCAAGGTCTTCCAAATGACTCCTGGCCTACCATGTAGGCAACATCTCTGTATACTATTTGTAAACTCTACTGTTAGTCATGTCTCTCTTATGAAGTATTTAGCCCATGTTTATTGCCATGTAAACGTCTTAGCCAATAGACAATAGAACATTTTCCAGGAGCTTGCTCGATCGTCTCGTTGAGGGAGGTCAGGGAATCATTTTTAAAGCTCACCGTTATAGCCCCCGGGTGGAACTGTTTTTTTGCTTCCCTCTGGAATATATCTCTCTGGAGCTCTCTGTAAAGCACATTGTGTTGCACTCATGGATGTATTAATGATAAAGTTTGATTTGATTTCATTTACATTAAAGTACAGCAAGGTTCTACTACAGTACATTAAAGTACAGCTGGACTGTCTGTATTTATTGATTTGATCTTTATTCACACAGGGAGTCATTCCTAGACTTAGGCTGTTTTGTCAGGCATCCTGTATAGCCTGTCCCCAGGTTTAATGGCGAGTTGTAAAGATGACACATGGATGATGTCATAACCTTGACATTGATCACCCCTGCTGATGACCAAACGTGGGGTTAGGTGAACCACCTCAGCAGGTCCCAGCCCAGCAGGTCTCTGGATCAAAGCATTTTTCACCGCGTGTGACCTCGTCATGAACCCACGCTCTCAGCTAGCTCTGGTAGACAGGATCCAGCCCTCAGCTGGGAGCAGGAGTCTGTCTATAGAACCAGTATAGAGGAAGATGATCAGGAATCTGTTATGGTTTAAAAACCTGACGTTTATTACAGTGAAACACTAAAGGTAAGATGGATACAAACACTAACACTAGAGGAGGAGGACTGGGAGAGAGAGAGAGAGAGAGAGAGAGAGAGAGAGAGAGAGAGAGAGAGAGAGAGAGAGAGAGAGAGAGAGAGGGCACATCTCTTAGTCTGAAAGCATCTGGACGAATGCCACTGACAAGTTAGACTGCAGTGCTGAACACAGAAACAGAAAAACAAATGCATCATGTTTGCTGCTGGCTGTGATTGGCTCTCTGTGACGGCCAGTGCCTATATTTGACCTCAAGTGAAGAGAGAAAAGAGATCAGTGAGAAAAGAGATCTTACGTTAGAGGAGATCCCATACTCCCTGGTCTGGGGCAGGAGGGGAGCTGTGTTAGAGGAGAGGTCATACTCCCTGGTCTGGGGTAGGAGGGGAGCTGTGTTAGAGGAGGTCCCATACTCCCTGGTCTGGGGTAGGAGGGGAGCTGTGTTAGAGGCAGGCAGGCTGGCAGGGACAGAGGGAAGGAGGATAGGAGGGATTGGGCTGCAGCTCTGACCTCTGACCCTGGCTGAGGTGGTCTGACCCCTAATAACACCCTCAGGCCTCAGAAACAGAAACGGCTGAAAACTTCTTCCATTGGCGAGTTTTAGGGATAAGCGAGTTCACGGCACAAGAAACACGCAACTTAAACCTCATGCTCAGCCTCAAATATGAATATTGCTGCATATGTATCAATCAGAGGTTAACACAACAGCTGACTAGAGAATCTAAGAGGTCATGTACATGCTTTAACTTGATTTTCAGTTCTCATCAACTGCAGGGTTTGCCTCAGAGCAGGGCCAAGTGAAACAGCTTTGCGTATCTCCGTCGGTAGCAAATACTACCCACAGTCCTTTTCAGAAGAGGGGAAATGGTCACAGGGGCCGAATGAAAACAATGCTACAATAATGGAGTGCAGAGTCATTCAAAAACCATTCAAACTCTCGGTGTTTCACCAGAGATATTTATTGAGCGAAACCACAGTGAGGGTCCCGAAAAATAAACGGACAGCCCCCAAATCTGCGTCTTTCCATCCCTGTGTTTATGTGCTCTGGGCGACCCTGCCTCGTGCCAGAGTGGCTGCTGCAGGGGGAGGTCCGCTGGTTTGATGATAACTCAACAGGATTCGGAGGCAAAGTCGGTTGCCTGGCTGGACCGGCCTGGATTTTCCCTCATTACGAAGCATTAGGGAGATCAGCCGCCCGGTACGAAGGCTTTGAGACTCCTCTCTCGCCAAGGGCAGAGAAGAGGGAAGGAGAGGAGGGAAGATGAGTTATGGACGAGTCCAAAGGCATGGCGTCCCCACGCCTTGCAGATTAAAGTGAGAGATAAAATCTTCAGCAACGTCGTTTCACAGATGGCTGACTAAACAGGGAATAATTACCCCGGTGGTGACAGTGTGTGGTGTGTGTGTGTGTGGAATTACAGATACTGATTGAAAACTAATCTGAAAAACAGATTATGGTTGACAGGGACATAGATAGAGCAACACCTAATCAACGGAGATATTAAAGAAACAGCAGCCCCTCCTCCGGATCCATGGTCTTTCATTCTCACAGCAGCCGTGTGAAACATATTGACCCGCAGGATGAAGTGACTCGACCGCCTTCAATTCACTGGAAACTAGAGGTTCTGTAGGCGGCTGAGTGCATTCTGGCAAAGTTGAGCTGTAGCCTTGATGACACAGTGCCATTTAAAACGGAGAAGGACAAGGACACCAAAGGACATTGAGACATTGGGAGAGCTTTCAGCACGAGAGAGAGAGAGAGAGAGAGAGAGAGAGAGAGAGAGAGAGAGAGAGAGAGAGCGCTTGACAGCTGCTTGACCTAGCTGTAGCTGCTATTCAACTACTTCGGTAACTAATTTTCAATGCAAACATTTTGCAAGACAAAATAATAGAATTGTGTGTACCAATAATGGATCAGCCTCCAATCTATCACATGGCATGCAAAGTTATTGTGCGGCGTGTAAACACTATGCTGCTCACCAAGCAAACCTTTGATCAGGCTGAGTGAGGAGATTTTTAATCAAACAGGATCTAAATTCTGCTGTAATGGTGGGATGCTGGCTTTGTTGTTGGTGGAAGATTTTCCACAATTTGTATTGGTGTTTATAGGCAGACTGTCCAATGTGGCTTGGCTACACCACTGTGATAATCATTCCAGTGTGTCACAATGGAGAGAATGAGAAATGAGTCTGGGCCAAAGACGATTTATTCCAAATGGCCAACTGAATGGTTGGGGACAAGAAGTGGAACTCAGCAACGTACTGAAAATATAGAGTGGGTGTGAGAGAGAAGGGAAGAGAGAGAGAGAGAGGGGGGGTGAGAGAGATGGGGGGAGAAAGAAAGAAAGAAAGAAAGAAAGAAAGAAAGAAAGAAAGAAAGAAAGAAAGAAAGAAAGAAAGAAAGAAAGAAAGAAAGAAAGAAAGAAAGAAAGAAAGAGAGAGAGAGAGAGAGAGAGAGAGAGAGAGAGAGAGAGAGAGAGAGGTGAAAGCTGCTTGACATAGCTGTAGTTGCTATTCAACTACGTCGGCTATGGAACTACATCATTCCCTCCTTCATGTCTGTGTCCATGCAAGAGTTCAGCCCAGTCCACGTCTAATCACAGAGCTCTGTATTCCAGAGAGTTTGGCGGTGAACACAGGGCTCCCATTAGTCGTTCATCATTATACTTAAATGGCCAGTCACAGTGACCTGGTATCCCATGGTATGCTGCTCTGTGAGGAATAGGAGACCGCGAGCATGAGCACTGTGACACTGACAGAGAAGTGGAAATGGTAAATGGAGTGCACTTATATAGCGCTTTTACCCAAAGTGCTTTACAATGGCCCCTCTTATTCATCCATTCATACGGCGATGGCGGCAGCTGCCAGGGAAGGTGCTAGCCTGCTCATTGGGAGCAATCTGGGGTTCTGTGTCTTTGCTCAAGGACACATCGGCATGTTTCCAGGAGGAGCTGGAAACGAACCGGTAACCTTCCGGGCTACTCACACGCACACACTCACACACGCACACACTCACGCACGCACACACTCACGCACGCACACACTCACGCACGCACACACTCACGCACGCACACACTCACGCACGCACACAGCGAATCAGAACTAAAACTACAGCGGTAGCCTATCACTTCAGGTAATGTGAGAGCTCCAACAAATAAGATCTTTTTATTTTGCTCTACCTGAGAATCTTCACTTCGGACGCAGAATACGAAATAAAGTATAAGCAGAAAATATAATAGAAAACAGAACGAGCAGACGGAAAACTAAAAATGATTATGTCTTGAAGGAGTCTGAAAGAGAGACCTCACGGCAACAACTCCAATTCCCCATCCTTATATACTCACACAAGAGAGCGTTCTGGCTAGCTGGTTTTACATGGTTGTTCATCTGAGGAGGAACAAAGAAGGGACTACACAATAGATGTTGTGACTGAATGATTGAATCAAGGCGGAAACTATATTTCACTTTGAACAGGAAGATTAATTGCTTTGCTCCAGAAAGTGATTTTCCACAATGCAACCCCTATTTGGTTGAAATATCAATTAACCTTAAGACATTATTTGAATGACGATGCATCACTGTGCTATTTCTTAGCTGTCAAAATACACGCAAAACGGTCTGAACGAAAGTAATTAAAAGAAATGAAGAATGGTTCAAATAGCCAGCACACACAAAGGACGGGACAGCCTGGTGACAAATAAAGTGGAAAACAGTGACAGACCTAATGCCATTTGGAGCTGAGGTTTTGTGTTTGTGTTAGACACAGGTCTTTCTATGGTTGGATGTGAGCACACACTGTTCCTCTCATCTTTTTGCCCCCCCCCCCCCCCCCCCCCCCCCCCACGCCCCTCCCCCGCTGGGTGAGGGGCCCCCGGCACCTTCCACCAGCACGGAGCCCACGCAGTCTCCCCTCACCACGAGAGCTGTGGCCATGCTGGACTGAACAGGGACTCACCATAGCATGATATTCCTCCAAATTACACCAACCTCCCCCAGAATGAAAAATATGTGAGGTGGGGGGAAGGGGGGGGGGGGGGGGGCGCGCAGGGGGCTCAGGTGAGAGGAATGTGGATGAGCGCAGGGAAGACTGGTTTTGTCTACCAGGACCACTCTATTACAGGCTGACAGAAGTCATTAGAGCACAGAGGAGCCATCTGGGAAGCCCTGTGTACTGTAGACTAACTCCAACGTATTGCAATGCAGGTACATGCATCTTCTATGCACCTTATCACACACACACACACACACACACACACACCAACCCCCCGCACACCTTCCCACTGCAGGTTTTGGCCTCCATCCCTGAGTGAACGACACACCTGTGTTGTGCCCTCGCCTTGTCACTGACAGACTGCTCTGCAGAACACCTGAGCTTGGCTGGGCTGGAAACGATACCTACTGTACCTCCTCTCCTCTTTTTTTAAATCTCTTTAATCTCTCTTTTAATCCCTTATCCTCGTCTACTGCTTGTATAGTCCTATTGTTTAATCTACTGTGTTCATTGTCTTATTGTGTTTCACTGTTTTTAGCACAGTGACTGAGCACCCTCTTTTCATTTCGCTGTATTCTTACCTTGTATCTCTGTGCACGTGGGAAATAAAACTACCCTGAAACCTTGAAACCGGGCTTCGCTCCGACACACAGGAGTAAATCAGTCTGTCATCCTCGTGGGAGACAGAGATGTCATCCTTGTGGGAGTCAGAGAGATGTCATCCTCGTGGGAGTCAGATATGTCGTCCTTGTGGGAGTCAGAGAGATGTCATCCTCGTGGGAGTCAGAGAGATGTCGTCCTTGGGGAGCTGGGGAGGATGAACGAAAGGTGTGGAAATGACGTGTTCATGAACCGCCATGACAGATGGCTTGAAAGTCGGTGCAGTGCCAGTCTGGTGTAGGCATGCTGAGTAGGGATGCCTGTCCTCTACAGGAAGCTCACAGCACGCTGGATCATCCCTGGAATGGGAGGTATGAGCGATGGCGAGCGTTGGCTATATGTTAAAACTTGACAGTCAGCGCAGCGGTGTCAGATGTGAAAAGAGGTTTGCAGGAAGTGATGATCTATGGCAGGCCGGTCTTATTATGTGTCCTTGTGGCGTGATAGCCCCCTGTTAGGGAGAGGATGTGAGGGTGACCTCATGCTAATGTTATATCTCATCAGGTGGCATGACATAACACCCAGATAAGCTCTCTTCATCCAGACGACAGTTGTGGCGCATCGTGTTTCTGTTTCAGTATTGTGTTGCCAGAGAGGGCCTCTCTCCCCCCAGGCCACGGACAGAGAGGGGTGTTGTTCCCTGAGGTCATCTGACCATACATGCCATGGTGATGATGAGCTTCGCTGACCACCGTGGCTCTTTCCCAGAGTTGAAAGTGCAAATGATCGCAAGAGATGCTGTGTTGTCGGTGAGGCCGGGAACAAGCAATTATGTGGGCGCAGCAAGTCAAAACAAGAGAACAATAGGCTTTCAGACGCTTTCAACAAAGACAAGGCCGCACATCAAAAGGAAACGCATCTAATTCCAGTGTTCATAAAATGTTTACGCAAGTCATGTTTATCCAAAATCCATGTTCTTTTTTTACTTTCTCAAGTTCTAGAGTAGACACAACTCCTTGTCACAAACATTTACTTTAATAGCTAACCAACAAAGAAACGTGTGTTGTGGAAAAACAACCCAAATGCCAAGGCCCGAGGTGAGGTTTTACTGCACTACGCTAATGAATCAACATTCTGAGATCATACTGAAACACAGCGCTCCCTCGGCCAAGTGTACTAATTGTACCTGACTTCAGTATCTGTTAATGAAAATGAGCCCGTTAACTAGTTCCTCACAGAATACTGGCTCATAAAGAGCTTTTTTTCCAAATAAAGATAGCTCAGTTACACCACACATGCAGTGGTTGCCAGCAGTGGTATTTGGATGCTAATTATATATGTTGTGGGAGTTATACATGCTAGCATGTTTTCATAAACACTGCGAAGAAGATCCATAAGCTGAACGGACATGTTGTAAAGAGGAGCTTGAACAAACAGTCTGACAGGGCTTGGATATTTCAGTTTTGACTACAGAATGTGTCCTGGCTGCAGCTTTGTAATAGATTCTTGTCTGTAGCTAGCCTACGAGCTACACACCTTCCGAGTGGTGAGGGCTGCAGGATGTCCCCAGTGTAAACTACGGTCGGGTTCCCATCCATACAGAAACCTCAATGGAGCATGACAGTAAAGGAGCCTGTGTTAATATTTGTGGCGGGATATGACTACTTGTTAGCCATGAAGAAACACAGCATCAGCCGATAAGATTGTATATAGAAATAAGAAGCCATCTATGGCGGGAGGAATGTAAACTAAAAGCAGCTCTTTAAGCTCAGTGATGGGTGACGTTGGTTGTCTGGAGGAACCGCTGTGTTTTCCTTACGCAGGGTGAGCTGCAGGCGGACGTTCTCCTAGGTCTCCCAATAAAACCTTCCAGAGGCTTCCACGAGGTCCCACTCAACATGTGCTCATTCACTTACTGTACCGAGGACATTCTCTCTCTTTCTTTCTTTCTTTCTCTCTCTTTCTCTCTTTCTTTCTTTCTTTCTTTCTCTCTCTCTCTTTCTATCTCGCTATCTCTCTCTCTTTCTCTCTCTCTCTCTCTCTCTCCCTCCTCTGTCATGACGTTCTCTTGCTTTCTTTCCACGTCTCCACTCTATTTCTCCTCGTGACTTGATCTCTTTTTCTTGCTTTTTTTGTGAAACACCTATTTTCTGCTTGGCTAGAAGAAACATGAAATACTGAGGATCGGCATATTTCAGGCAACTGAATCGAAACATCATTCAAAAAATCAGCACATAGGCATATCGAACAATAACGGTGCAAAGCACATTCATTCTTTACCTGTTTACTGTACGTCCTAAACTGATACTTCAGCATATTTGCATGCTTACTTACTAAATCCTGCATGTCTGCAATACCTCTATGATTTGTGACAGGCTACATTCTTTTAGCATACTAACAGAAATCCAAGTCAGCTCATTTGTGAATGACAGAAGACACTAACATGCACGGTTGGCACTCATTTATTTTTAGCCCTAACTCTAGACAATTTAAAGTCCCAGCACATAAAGCCTAAATAATGCATCTTTGGACAAGTGGTTGAATGTGTTGAGGAGGAGAGGTTGGATGTGTTGAGGAAGAGAGGTTGGAGGTGTTGAGGAGGAGAGGTTGAATGTGTTGAGGAGGAGAGGTTGGATGTGTTGAGGAAGAGAGGTTGGAGGTGTTGAGGAGGAGAGGTTGGATGTGTTGAGGAGGAGAGGTTTGATGTGTTGAGGAGGAGAGGTTGGATGTGTTGAGGAGGAGAGGTTGGATGTGTTGAGGAGGAGTGGTTGGATGTGTTGAGGAGGAGAGGTTGGATGTGTTGAGGAGGAGAGGTTGGATGTGTTGAGGAGGAGTGGTTGGATGTGTTGAGGAGGAGAGGTTGGATGTGTTGAGGAAGAGAGGTTGGATGTGTTGAGGAGGGGTGGTTGGATGTGTTGAGGAGGAGAGGTTGGATGTGTTGAGTAAGAGAGGTTGGATGTGTTGAGGAGAGGTTGGATGTGTTGAGGAGGAGAGGTTGGATGTGTTGAGGAGGAGAGGTTGGATGTGTTGAGGAGGAGAGGTTGGATGTGTTGAGGAGGAGAGGTTAGATGTGTTGAGGGTGGGTGGTTGGATGTGTTGAGGAGGAGAGGTTGGATGTGTTGAGGAGGAGAGGTTAGATGTGTTGAGGGTGGGTGGTTGGATGTGTTGAGGAGGAGAGGTTGGATGTGTTGAGGAGAGGTTGGATGTGTTGAGGAGGAGAGGTTGGATGTGTTGAGGAGGAGAGGTTGGATGTGTTGAGGAGGAGAGGTTAGATGTGTTGAGGAGGAGAGGTTGGATGTGTTGAGGAGGAGAGGTTAGATGTGTTGAGGGGGAGAGGTTAATGTGTTGAGGAGGAGAGGTTAGATGTGTTGAGAAGGAGTGATTGGCCAACACCAGACTGGCCAGTACCAGCCCAGCCCCTCCCCTGCTCGCACTGAGGACAGACTCTTATTGGTTACCATAAATCACAGGGTGTGTTTGGCTCCTCCCATGGACACTGAAGACACGGAGCAGCTCAGTATCCTCACCACTGACAGAACACATCTGTGCTCAAATCATTTAAATAGGATCTGGCAAAACGTATGGATAGAATTATGCATGGGATATGGTCCATACTGTGTGTGTGTGTGTGTGTGTGTGTGTGTGTGTGTGTGTGTGTGTGTGTGTGTGTGTGTGTGTGTGTGTGTGTGTGTGTGTGTGTGTGTGTGTGTGTGATGAGTTATTACTGTGGTGGATTACCAATCCAGCACAGATAACTACTCCAGCACAGATCTGTCAGTAATGAACTACAGTAAGCTTTCCTTCAGCCATCCTAGAATCTTACCCACCCCACCCACCTCCCTCCCTCTCTCTCTCTCTCCCTCCCTCTCTCTCTCCCTCCCTCTCTCCTGCCACGGTCCATCTCTCAGTGCTGTACTGTCCTTCGCCAGCGTGTCAGAGCGCCACAGTGCCACGGGCTCTTCTGGAGCCCCTCTGTCACATTCACGTCTGCTCCTATTTGTACTGACGGACTCGGGGCAGCAGGAGTCACATGACCAGAGAGCAGAAGCAGAAGTAAGCACTTCTGACGGGAGTGAGTGAGGGGCAGGGTTACAGATGGGCGCTGTGCTCAGATACAACCGTGGAGCCTTCGTCACATTAAGAGATAGCGCTTTCTTTGCTATTCTTTATTTGCTATGCTTTATAGCTTTTTGTCACACACACACACACACATACACACACATGCGCACGCACACACACACACACATCGACGCACACACACACACACACACACGCACACACACACACACACACAAGCATGTAATGTAATGTAATACCCCATACTAATACTACATACTGATACTATATACCAATACGCCATACTAATACTACATATTAAAACTACATACTAAAACTACATACTAATATTATATACTAACGTACGTTGGAACGTCTGCACATCCGAGACGACAAGCAGACAGAGAGGACGCTAGGAACTGATGTTCGACAGGCCGATCTCCGCCAACACACGACAATACCTCCCTCCCAACCAAAGCAGCCCGGTGACGGGTGTGTGTGTGTGTGTGTGTGTGTGTGTATGTGTGTGCGCGTGTCTGCCTGTGTGTCCCCGCGTTGAATATACACAACAGAATGATCTTGACGATGTGTGTGGATAAACAGGAGACACGCTTCTCTCTCTGTTTTCCCAGCTTGTATATTTCTCTTGCATCGGGGAGGGGGGAGGAACCTCCAGCTCATTCCGGATCACACAGCTGTACATACATAAGGGGAAATGTTTTTCAAATGATATCCTAATGAAAAGCAAACACACATACACACACCATGTGAATATCCATTTTCCATTTGCGGCTTTTTCGCAGAGGGCCGACGTTTGGAGAAAGCAGGAAAGCGGATCCGCTCTCAACGCCAACGGCGCGGCGCCCGATAGGGGGGTTTACCTTGCGGAGGAGCGCGGCGGCCTGGCGCAGCTTGAGCCGGTGGAACACGCAGACGTCGTAGAGGGCGGCCACGGCCAGCACCGTCACCCCCTGCTCCTTCCACAGCATGCTGGCGGCGGCGCAGGCTAGGCTACCCAGGAGCCACGCCCCTCCCAGCCTGCCGGGGGACCCGCCCACGCCGCCGCCCCGCTGGCGACAGTGACGCGTGTAGCACAGCAGGGACAGCAGGAAGAAGAGAGCCGCTCCGATGTCCGCCCGGCCGACCACCCCGGCCACCGCCTCGGTGTGGATGGGGTGTGAGGCGAACAGCAGCCCGGCCAGGGGCCCCCAGAGGCCCCCTCCCAGGAGCAGGCAGGCCAGGCGGGTGAACAGCCCCGTCACGGCCCCGTGGAGGCCCACGTTGACCAGGTGGTACCCCCAGGGCTCCAGCCCGCCCAGGGCGTGGTTGAGGCGGAAGGAGAGGGTGCACAGCGGCCGGTAGGACTTGTGGCTGCCGCTGTGGGTGAGCAGGGTGCCCCAGAAGTCGTCGAAGAAGATGTTGGTCCAGGGCGTCTCTGGGAGGAGGTCCTGGTTGGTCTTGATCGCACGGCTGGGGAGAGAACGAGAGGGAGGGAGAGAGAGAGAGAGCCAAAGAGGGAGAGGAAGAGAGAGGGTTAGAGAGCTCTATCAGTCATTTATTTCACTTATATTCATTTAGAGTCCATTAAGAGTACACATTCTTATTTCTTAACACATTCTTACTAACCCTAACCCTCACCCTAACACTAAGCCTAAGCTACCCGTGGCTCTGACAGCTGTGAACTAGCCACACCCTGGACCCAATGCAAATGAGGAAACACAGAGAGAGGGAGGGGTCGATATGCTTAACACAGCACAGGGACAGAGGGACCAGACCTGCCAATCATCCAGGCACCGCGCATGTGTTCATGCGTCAGCCTGCAGATGAGGGCCAGGACCATCAGACACAAGACACGCCACCGAGTGTCGAGGGAGAGAGAGAGAGTGAGAGAGAGAGAGAGAGAGAGAGAGGGAGAGGGAGAGGGAGAGGGAGAGGGAGAGGGAGAGGGAGAGAGGGAGAGAGAGAGAGAGAGAGAGAGAGAGAGAGGAATTTATTTATCCCCGTAGGGAAGAGAGGCAGCAAAGGAGGGAGGGAACGAGGGAGGGACAGAGGATGAATAAATGTGTTTGTGACCAGAGAGACAGTGTTGAAGCTGGGGCTAATCACAGCCAAGGGGCTGGGGGCCAAGCTGGGGAGGGGGGGGGGGGCTGGGGGCCAAGCTGGGGAGGGGGGGGGGGGCGGAGGCCAGGCTGGGTGGGGAACGTCTGGGGCTGTGCCATCTCAGCGGTTCGGCCCCCCACCCTGGCCGCCCGGCAGCTCCAGCTGTGGTCTGGCCAGGAGAACCGAAGCCTGCGGCTTGCGGAGGCTATCTGGGTCTCTGTCACCAGGCTGCCTGCCCTCCTGTCTGCCTGAAACCGAGACAGACTCGGCCCCTCGGCCCGCTGTGTGTGGAGGGAGGGGGTGACAGACACGGACCCGACGAGACTCCCCGGAGGGGGGCGTGAGTTGAAGTATTAGGTGTGTAGTTAAACGTGCCTGGCGGATCGGACGCCACGTGTGATAACACGCCGGGCTGTAATCAGTCGCCATGGCAGCCTCATTAGCACACACAGGAAGAGGAAGTGACAAGAGAAAAGCGCATAAGCGCAACAGCGTAGGAATGAAACAAGGCTGGAGATGAGGATTCAAAGAGAGTGAGAGACAGAGAGAAACAGAGTAAGAGAGAGCGAGAGACAGAGAGAAACAGAGAGTAAGAGAGAGAGAGGCAGAGAGAGAGTGAGAGACAGAGAAACAGAGTAAGAGAGAGAGAGAGAGATAGAGAGAAACAGAGTAAGAGAGAGCGAGAGAGAGAGGCAGAGAGAGGAGACAGAGAGTAAGAGAGCGAGAGAGAGAGGCAGAGAGAGACAGAGCGAGAGACAGGAGGAGTAATGAGAGAGATAGAGAGAGAAGACTATATAATAAAAATAAAAAAGAGAATTATAAGTCAAAGGACTCATTGGACACATAAACATCAGTAATGATGCATGTATCTACACAACTACATTCCATACATTCTACATTCTATACAGATGCCAAAATATACCATCTCCCCATCGATACAGTATGTCTCTGGCGGAGTGCGGGCGGGTTCATTTGGAAGGGTATGGGTACCGTGTTTGCAGCACATAACCAATTATCCGACTGTGTGGGAGGGGGAAGGGGGAGTAGCCCTCCTCCAGACAGACCTGCAGGGAGGGAAATGAATCCAGCCTGGCCTTTGGTGGCTGGAAAGTAGAGGGAGGTAATCAGCTGGAGACACGCAGGCCGGGTGCTGGAGACACGCAGGCCTGGTGTCTGCATGTCTGCCTGGAGGTCAGGGAGCAGTTCCTAGAAGCAGCTCCCAGGCTCTTCCTGGGTGGGGCCCTGGGGAGAGGCTTACGGGGCTCTGCTCTTTGGTTTCGTGACTCAGATATACCAGTTTATTTTCTCTGGCCCATTTGTCAAGCGAGATCTTCCTTCCACCGCAAGGCGCTCACACAAGGGGCACACTGCTTCAATTACGTCCTTAAAATATTTGGAGACAAGTGTGCTTTTTTCCGTTGCACACTGCGGCGGGGCTGGAAAGGACAGATACAGTATCGCCCTCGAAAAAAAACTCCACTCGGGGCTCCGCCGCGGAGGCGGAGACAAGCGCCGGTCGGCGAAACCTCGACGGCCGTTCCTGGGAACGCTCGCCGCCGCAGATCGTCTCCGTCTCGTGTGTCGGCGGGGGGGGGGGGGGCGGGCACCTAGAGCGCCGCGGTTAACAGCCAGTCACCCGTGGAAGTGTAGAAAGCCGGATGGAGGGATGCGGGGAGACAGAACGGAGGAGGAGAGGGGTGTCCTGGGCTCGCGCAGCCACAGCCACTCCGGGTCCATGTACTGGACGTCCGCAATCAGACTGAAACATCAACGTGCCACAGCCTGGCTCCCAAACAGTCATCCATCAGTCCTCTGAGACTGATCATCCCGGGCAGATTCAGGCCCGGCTGAGAAGCCCGCTGGAGTGGAGTGGAAGATCGGGTTTCTCCCTCTGTGGCCGGGAAGCAGAAGGCGGCCAGGGCAGCGACGACCTCTCTGCTCTGCAAACCTCTTCCAGCCGGGAGCCCATTCCTGCTCCGACCGCAGGCCTGCCCGCCGAGTCTCCAAGGATGGGTCACGTGCGCCGCTAATAAGAAAAACCCAAATGGCGTTACGCCTCCTACTACAGCCCCTTCTAAAGCCCTGTCCTCTACACTTTCACCTCAACCTCCCTCCCCGCAACCTCCCCCTTGTTCTCCACCCCCAAACCCCTTCACCTGACCACCTGACCTCAATGTCCACTCCGATCTCCACTCAATGTCCACCCATCACTCCACCCCACCCTGTCTACCCAGCCTCTACCCCACCCAGCCTCTACCCCACACATCCCATTCAAGGCCTTGTCTGGATCTCAATCTTTGGCAGGGGTATCATGTGACTCAAACTGTCATAACCTATTACCTTATCATTCTCTGGAAAGCTCTTTGCGCATGAGTCCCATGCATTTCTAATGTCTGGTTTATATTGTATTAAAACCACCGAAAAGGTATGGGTTGTTGGGAGCTTTTTAAAAACACACCAAACAGTGCAAGGACTGTAAGAGCTGGGACTGTTCTGTGAGAGCCCTGTACAATAGGCTATACATTAAAGGACAATGCTCGTTTTTGACAACCTGGACCTTATTTCGAGGCAACACTTGCGTGCTGTGCGCATGCGTGCTGGAGCAAGTGGGAAAGCTATTTTGTTTCTAAAGACGTTTGTAAAGATCATATTACAGAGGCATGTGAAAAACCACAACAGGCCTACGCTCTATGTAAGCACAACTAGCGATTCATAAAGACAGATTGATGAAAACAACCGTTTCGCGGCAGAAAATAGATTTTTTAGAAGCTGCATTCTCAGTGCCCCGTCCGCCGCCATTACATGGATATACTTGGCTCACGCTGGATTTTAAATTTATTCTACAGTCCTCTGAATTACACCAAAGTTATCTCGGTGAGTGAAACGTCTTATAATATGCCGTAAATAAGGTCCAGGATGTCAAAAACTGTCCTTTAAAGATCAGCCTACGCACCGCTGTGGTGAACACAGAAACTCTATCGCAGCTGTGTTGAATGCAGCCTTCAACCTCAATGTTTTCCGACAAGTACTAGATGACTTCATCAAAACAAAGACGTGTGATTCCACCACCCAGAAGAATGTAACTGGTACTCCGTGTCTTGTGTTTATATCGCAGCTCTAACTAACCCTACTCACAACCTCGGGGTCTGCTCAAGATGATTACTTTCCCTTCAACACACAATGAGTAGACAGCAACATAGCACACACTAGCTAGACACCACCACAGCTTTCTGGCTGTTGCAGCTTCTCATAAAGCTGCCTTGTATTAGCGCATGAATCTCTGTCAGTGAATCATAGAATTTGATGTTATCTCTGTAGCTGCTAATGCAGAGAAGCTTGGCTGTAGAAAGCTGTTTTTTCTGTATGGGGCTTTCCAGAGGAAATGTTCTTGTAGCAGAAAGTAGATTTTTCTTATCTTTTTTTTGTATGAAGTTATCTCATCTTGCTTATTGTTCTCCAAGTAGGAGCTGGTCTTGTAATAGTCACCCTCAGTAACCCTGTAGGATTCCATGGAGGATGGGCTTCACACATCCCATCAGCAGGATTGGTAGAAGCACACCATTCCAGAGACTGTGGGAAGCCACGTTAAAAGACCATCTGAGATTGAAGATTGATTGTCTTTTCCATCTGATGTCTGAAAGGGCTCAGAGACCACAAGCCCAGCAGAGGCCACAGAAGGTGGATGAGATAGACAAGATAGAAATCAGATAGGAACCCAGAGGAAGATGAACACAGATATTCCTCTGCAGCGTTTGGGCTGGAATGATGGATCAGAGAGAATAGGAGTCCGCAAAGGAGGGAAATAGCTTCCAAAGGCTGAAGGATGAAGCAGTTGCACTGTGGATACAGCGTTTCCTTCATCTAATACTGTACAGTACATCACATCGTTTCTAGTTTCATGCAACGTGTGTGAATGTAAACGTTTCTTATAGGCAGTTTGATGAATATCAGACAAAATGCTGTCAGAAAACCACTCCCCTGGAGAGAAAAAGGACTCAGCCAATACATGTGGTCTTTCTCAGAACAATACACACTAGTTGTCTATTTATGCCAGCATGTGAACAGAGGGAAAAACCAACAGCAGTGGCAGATGGGGAGAGTGATCTGAACACTGCCAAGTATATGTCATCACCCGGCCTCAGTATCTGAAAGGAACAAGCCATATTTCCAGAGTGCCCACAGAGGCCTCTGGGCTGTCCACTCAGCATTCCTGACAGATCTTTTGTCACATTTTATTTTTTTTACCCATGAGCATGCTAGCAGATCAATAACTGCAACCTAGGGTTACAACACTTTCCACAGTGGAAAAACTTTGGGGGGACATTGGGGATTTTTAACATTTATTGCCTTTGCCTTTGGGCAAAATTCACAATAATGTTCCTGGCTTTTGCAGCCCTCAGCATATTCTGGCACTCGTCAAGACACCGACTGGAGCTGGTTTCTCTAGGCGACAGTCAGGCTTATACAACCTTTTGTGGAAAAATATGTATTTGTTGACTTATCCTATAGTGTGGGTCTGTCTATTGGTAAATACGTGACATTCCCTCACTAAACAGACGTATACAGTACAGGAATTATTATTAGGAGGAGAAGAAAATTGAATTTCCCACAATTTCCCATAAAATGTCTTAGAGGTATTGTTACAAATCACTTTATATACAACTACATTATGAATGGGAAATAAACCATTAGACAATATAATCATAAATCATATAACACATAAATCTTCAATACTGTACGTAAATCTCATTCCTAGGTAATCCTGAGAAACAGCTGACAAGCGTTCCACTCAAACGAGAGACAAGAGTCGGTGGGCCAGCCACACAGCCTGTGAAGGCAGCCAGGACAAACGGAGGGTCATTGTGGTTTAACACATTGTAGCTGGAACACCATCACTAAGGTCACCATAAAATCCCCATTGTCTGGGATGAATGGCTCTCCTCTATTTGACATGTGCGATTCGGCGGATTAGAATGAGAACTTGTGGACAGTTCCAGGCCTGAGTGTGATTGTAGAACAAGATAGAGCCATTAGTTTGACTGCAGCTGCTGCTAGTTAAGTCAAAAGGCAGAGAATAATACATAGTTCTGTTCACCACGAAAAGTTGCAAAAGCCATTGCCCTTAAAGATCCCTGGAGGGGAAAATACACAGATGTACGTAGAGAGAAACATTTTAATCCACTGGATTCCCACAAATTATCAAAATTATAGCATTTGACGTCATACCACCAGAACCACAAATTAATCAACATGAAAACTCCTTGGAATTTAAGTGGTATTATATTCTTGATTCAAGAACCCAACAAGCCCAGCCAAGGCAGCTCCTTTATACTGTATTTCTCTTCTGCACTGAGGCAGAGAAGCAGAGGAGCGGGGTTAGGGTGTGCAGAGCGCTGTGTGTCTCTACTGGGACAAAGACAGATGAGTCCTGTGCCGGCTACAGTCTGGCGTTTAATGAAGGACCAGGGACTGGGCCTGGTAGGAGAGAAGGTCAGACAAGGGGCAGATTTCTCTCCTTTTATTTTGAGGTGTGCTGTGAAGGCCATTCCACCTCTCTCCCTCTCCCTCTCCCTCTCCCTCTCCCTCTCCCTCTCCTTCTCCCTCTCCCTCTCCCTCTCCCTCTCCCTCTCCCTCTCCCTCTCTCCCTCTCTCTCTCTCTCTCTCTCTCTCTGAAAAAAACGGTCTGTCCCGGTGAGAGATTATTTGTGAAACGGTGCTAGAACACAACGCACGGCCAGGCTCACTCAATTTCATGCCACAGTGGACAAGCAAAAAGACAAGCAAAAGAACCAGTGAGATGGTTCATCTCAGAAGACTCTCCAGACTGCTTCCACCAATCACAGCACTCTAGGCAACACGGATCTTCTGTGAGGCATACAGCCATGTGTTCTGCCTAGAAACAGAAGCCTGGTTTTGGCTCAACAAGTTGAGTGATCATTGGCATTGTTTTTCTGGAGACACCACTTTCCTAATCTTAAGAGAAGACACCTTTTTTCCCCCTACTTTTTACCCGTCAGAGCGTCCTTCAACAATACATTTTCCACAGTACAGCCCAGGCGAACATATGGAGCTGCGTGGCGGTCAGAGACTCTAGCAGGTGTGGGAGCCAATTACAGGAGCTAGCTGGCTGAGAGCTGGCTAGCTGAACAGAGCAGAGCAGGCTGGCTGATACACACCCTGATTATTACATACTATAAATCTGTCAGCATGCACCAGGCTACTGCTGCGATGGGGCAACGCTGTACTATGGAGCCCCACACACACACACACACACACACACATACATACATACACACATGCACACACACACACGCACGCACGCACGCATGCACACACACACACATGCGTTATGTTATTCTCTCTAACTCTTTTTCCCTGCTGCTCTGCTATCCTCCACCGCGTGTTTGGGCACACAGAGGTCAAGTCTTTCTGCTGTTGGGAGTCAGGTGTTGGCCATGGGGGGGGGGGGGGGGGGGGGGGGGGTCTGGTCACATCCTGAGGGGAGTAATTCAACATAGAGTCCATTCTACCAGCATGCACTCGCACACACACACCTGTTTTCTCAGCCGCCGTATGCTGACAGAATTATGATACAGGCTGGTGGTGATGGTGGAGAAATAGCCCTGCTCTTTGTATTTCTATTAACAACCACTACTGTAGTAGCAGCAGCAGTGCACTTTATTGATCCCTGTGGTGAAGCTGCAAAAGATACACATAATGATTCAGGCTGGGTTTAACTGAATGAACAATCAATTCAATTTGAATTGAATGTCTTTATGTTGCACAGGATGTAATGACTGCAGAGCACTCAAGGATCTCTTACTGGGAGCTTCAGATCAGTGAAGTTAGCTCCTGCTGGTTTCCCGGTCTTCTCTCTGCCTCTCCTCCCCCCTCCCCTTCTCTCCTCTCCCCTCATCTCCTTTCCTCTCCTCTCCCCTCCTCTCACCCCAGAACCATGCCTCCATCTGACCCATGCCCAGCGCTGCTTGAGGCCACCAGGGTGTCTCGTTGGGGGGCCACTGAGCTGTGGTCCTCCTCTCCACAGGGGGGCCTCTGTCATGCTGTGACCGGTCCGACCACGCTCTAATACATTGGTCTTATTTTGTCCCCCTTGAGTTTTAAGAGTTCTGTTCTCTACTCTACCATGGACCGGGGGCCAATCTCCTCTCCTGTCTCCCCAAACCTCTCTCTCTGTCTATGCTCTCTTTCTCTCTCTCTTTTTATCTCTGCTCTCTCTCTCTTTCTCTCTCTCTGCTCTCTCTCTTTCTCCCATCTCACCTCCACATGTCTTTCTCTCTCTCTGCTCTCTCTCTCTCTCTCTTTTTCCCACCCCGCCTCCTCCCCTCTCTTGCTCTCTCTCTCTCTTTCTCTCTCTTTCTCCCATCTCACCTCCACACGTCTTTCTCTCTCTCTGCTCTCTCTCTCTCTGTCTCCCACCCCGCCTCCTCCCCTCTCTTGCTCTCTCTCTCTCTCTCTCTCTCTCTCTCTCCCCCTCTCTCTCTCTCTCTGCTCTCTTTCACTTTCTGCTTGCGTGCAAGCCCCATCCTGCCCCTCCAGGGCTGTTTTATCACTTGGACTGGGGGGGTCGATGACCTAGAGGACAGCGCGGGGATGGAGGGGACGACCTCACCAAATGCAGCCAGACCAGTGGAATGCTGGGCCCTGCAGGCGTAGGCTCCCATGTGCTCCAGGGGGGGGGCATCCCTCTGCCATCCCCACCCCCCTGTCGGAAGCAACTTTATGGGCTACAGCAACACCCACCCGGGCTGCCTGGGCCATGGCACGCCACCGCTGACCCTGCGTCCACTGAGGTTTTATGGCAGTGGCGTGAGTAAAGGAAGAGGCAGGGAGAACACTAGCCGAGCAGAAAGGAGGAAACAGGTTCAGTACTCTGAAACGCTCAGGCAAGTCTGTCTCATACATACTGGCTTTCACAGGAAAAATGGTCTTGTATCCTGTCCTTTTATCCAAGGTCCCAGCATCTAACATTGAATGCTGAGTGAAGTTGAACCCCAACTGCCAATGTACACAAATAGCACTTTCCATCCACCTTCCCAAGAGCTAGCAATGCCTCATTTTAAAGAAGCATCTCTGGGACAGACAGACAGCCATAGTTATAAATAATGTCAACACAGTCACCATAATTCTGTCATTAACTCTTGTAATAGGACCTTTCTTTGGTACGCAGGGCGCTGTATTCGTGTCCCCTCGCCCTGGTTACTGCATGGCAACGGGACCACAGAACTGAACTGTGGCATGTGTGGTCTCTCCATCCATACGTACACAATCATTATGTAAATGAAGAGGTGGGCGGGGGTTTCCCAGGATGCAGCTCTGTGTGATCTCATTAGATGCGTATGTCTTCACATATGTCTCCCACCCGACCCTATACTCTAGTACTTTACTATTAGGGCTACGGGCCTTAATGGAAGGCACATGTGGAAGGAGAACTCCCCCAGAGAAATCCATAGGAGGGAAGGCAAGGCTCTCAGTGTTACGGAGGAGCGCCTGGGTCAGTCTAGTGCTCTCTGGTTCCCTAGTACAGAAACAGGCTGAGAGGCGAGGGGAGCAGAGAGGCAGACAGAGGAAGGTAGAAAGACAGGCAGACAGACAGAGGGAGAGGCAGACAGAGAGACAAACAGACAGACAGACAGACAGACAGACAGACAGACAGACAGACAGACAGACATACAGACAGATAGAGGGAGAGGCAGGCAGACAGAGTCAGACAGACACAGACAGACAGACAGACAGACAGACAATCAGACAGACAGGCAGACAGACAGAGGGAGAGGCAGACAGACAGACAGAAAGACAGACAGACAGACAGACAGGCAGACAAAGACAGGCAGACAGATAGAGGGAGAAGCAGGCAGACAGAGTCAGACAGAAACAGAGGGGGAGGCAGACAGACACAGACAGACAGACAGACATACAAGCAGACAGAAAGGCAGACAGACAGAGGGAGAGGCAGACAGAGAGACAGACAGACAGGCAGGCAGGCAGACAGACAGGCAGACAGAGGGAGAAGCAGACCGACAGAAAGACAGACAGACAGATAGAGGCAGACAGGCAGACAGACAAGCAGACAGACAGAGGGAGAGGCAGACAGAGAGACAGGCAGGCAGGCACAGACAGACAGACAGACAGACAGACAGACAGACAGGGGGGAGAGAATCTGCCCCAGTACCGCCCCAGCATGTGAACCCAGGCCTGCTGTTGCTGTAGCGTGCGAATGCACAGCTTGGTAATCCTATAAACATGTGTAAGAGGAACCCAAATAACACGTAAGTGTTTTTAAATGCTTCGTCTTCCACATGGTGTCAATTTGCATTTTTGTGAAGGAGCTCATTTACTCATTTAGAATTTTACGGCCACCAAATCACACGGGCCGCATCACCTTCCTCCTACACTCCCCCGTTTTACTGTCGTTTGATTACAACATTTAGTTTTCCATTTATAAACGCGGAATTCTTCCATGTAGAAGTTAACCCAAAACAACATGAGGGTCGGACAGTGGATGGCTTGCAAAGGCTTATTTTGAAGCACTGCCATACGTGTCGTTAATAAAGTGTTTCGTTGTTTACAAAAACAGGCAGAATCAAAAGGAAATAATAGAAGACTATTGGTAAGAAACAATACTAAAGCTGTCACAGAGCCGGCCAATGCCGTTCAACCAAAGAAACGTATCTGGGACGAAAATGGAGCAGACCAGCAAAAGGACTCGGGAGGCTTGGCTTGACTCAGGGGCCAGTATTGCCGAGTGCCCGCACAGCGTACTACGCCTGGGGGAAACACAGCCCTTCACCTGGACTCAAAGCTGCTCTTTTTCATGGTCTCCACTGTCTTACTGTGGAGTCTGATTTAGTCTCTCTAATCCAATTTCTTGAGTCAGTACTATTCTGGGCGATTTTCCTCAGTTCCCTGGACTTGGCACAATCAAATCACAGATCTAGATGAACTGCCTGCAACAGTCAGCACCATCCCATTCAATAGAACCATTTCTGCCAAAAAGGCAATTTGTTTATTATGTGTATTGCCCTGTCTATGGTTGTTTTGACAGAAAGTAACTGAAGAGAGTCAGAACCCCCTGTATGAAATGTGCACTGACATACTGTTTGGAGAGATATCCTCGAGCTACCCTGGGAAAGACTAGCTACATGAGAATCAGTTGTCTGAGATCGATGTGCTTTGCATGATGTGTTGGCCTCACTGAGGAGACTGTTGGGAAACAGAGGCCAGTGAAGGAATGTCTGTCAACATATATCTGCTGGTGGACCTGCTAGGAGAGATCAGATATCTGCTGGTGGACCTGCTAGGAGAGATCAGATATCTGCTGGTGGACCTGCTAGGAGAGATCAGATATCTGCTGGTGGACCTGCTAGGAGAGATCAGATATCTGCTGGTGGACCTGCTAGGAGAGATCAGATATCTGCTGGTGGACCTGCTAGGAGAGATCAGATATCTGCTGGTGGACCTGCTAGGAGAGATCAGATATCTGCTGGTGGACCTGCTAGGAGAGATCAGATATCTGCTGGTGGACCTGCTAGGAGAGATCAGATATCTGCTGGTGGACCTGCTAGGAGAGATCAGATATCTGCTGGTGGACCTGCTAGGAGAGATCAGATATCTGCTGGTGGACCTGCTAGGAGAGATCAGATATCTGCTGGTGGACCTGCTAGGAGAGCTTCCTGAACGCACAGACAGGTCGGACGAGACTGAGTTCAGTACATCCTCGTCTAAATTCTCAACATGAAGGATAGTGCTGAAGCTCTGCAACTGAAGTCTAGGACTAGCTGGCCAGATCTTAAGTCTGTTGTGGGATAAAATCCAAGAAAAATACTTAGATCTTTGGAATTTGACTACTAACCCAGAGACTGTAACCTGCCATAACCAACTGGGAACTCTCTGTTGGAAACTGTTAAGAAAAGGGCAGGCACTTTCAAAAATACTTGGCAGGTGATTGGATGAACCATCTGTCTATCTGTTTATTACCGTCTCCAAATATTAGGCTATTCAGTATATCAGATTCAATATACTTCATACTTCAGTATACAGTATATCATTCGGACCAATGCCAAGTGAGTTTAAAAAGTAGATTTGTTTTCACTTACTTTTAGTATTGTATTGCACTGTACTTTAGATTGCTATTCTTGCACTTTGCCTTCAGCACTAGATTATGCTCTTAGTCACTTGTTTTAGAAAGAAGATGCACTTGTGAGTTCTGGCAAGTAGTAGTACATTGGCTTTTCCTACGTTAAATGCAATTATTGTTAGTCGCTTTGGATAAAAGTGTCTGCTAAATGACTGTAATGTAATGTAATGTAATGAAAGTCCTTGAAAGAACGCTACCGATAAGTTTAATTTCACACCGCTTGAGTGGCAACTGGTAGTGTGCTGTGTCCTGATTTTAAACTGCAAAAATGCAAAAAAAAAAAACTACAATTTCACGCGCGCTCGTTTTTTGGGGGTTGCATGACGCCCCTGAATGTAAGCATACAGCATAGCTGTTTGTATTTCAAATTCCTTAGAGCCAATGCTGATTGGTGAGATCGTTTTCTGATCTGGCACAAACTGATCTCTATGGAGAGTATCCAGACTGATTCGCGAGACAAACAGAATGTGAGCACATGGAATCCGGATGGTCCCACGAGGCTACTGATACTGTGGAGGTAAGGGGAGAACACACTGTACTGTAACTATAATGGGCAATTGGCTGCAGCGATGTCATGCTTTTCTTTCCCATATTCTCTTGATGAGGGGTTATAAAAGTTCACCATAAGTCAGACCCGATGCTGCAGGGAAAAAACTGCAATAAAAGGCTAAATACAGTTGGACTTTAAGTCCTGGTAATTTCACATGATCCAGGTAGACCATTTAAGACTCAAGTCCATGCCTTTTCAAAACTGGGATGTTTTCTAACCACTGATAACTCAAGAATCGTTGTGGATTGTATGAAATCATATGCCATGACCAGCACACCTACCCGAACTAGTCCTACTAAATATGAACTGCTTTTCTTGCCAAGGAGCTGCCCCAATATGTAGCTCGTTCCCACTGTCGAACAAATTGCTTTCCACAAAGTAGCCTACTTCCCGATTAGCATTAGAACTGCAGAACATCCTGTGGCTAAGGGATAATTTATCTTAATCATTGTGCTAGTATGGGCAAAGCCAAAATAATGTCCAGGATAAAACTGTTAGCATGGACAAAGGACAAGCATAGTTTCTATGGATTCAGTTGCATTCGTAGATACAGTATAGCAGTATTATGGCTAGTTAGTGAACAGGCCACATAAGTATGGATAAACCCAAACCACTTTCTACATGTAGATTAAAACTTACTGTCGGCATGACAAAGCCCACAATGTGAATCCTTGATTTGGCTCATTCCTGTGGCTAGGTTCAGCAGACATTGGCAATTCTGGTAAATCATGGTACTTGTCTCAGGGACCGACTTATACACAAGTACTGTAGGTCCCTGAGATCCTCTGGCACTGAACTTTTAACGGTTCCTGGAGCCAGGGCCAAGAGACATGGGGAGGCTTTTTACGCCCCTAGCCTCTGGAATACCCTCCCAGAAACCCTAAGGATGGCTGAAACTGTGGGAACTTTTAAGCAAGATCTTAAGACATACACTTTTAATCTCCCTTTTATCATGTAGTTCTACCTGTTTTATATCTTTTATTCTCACTTTAAATTTTTTAATGTTTCTTCTCTTTCACCATATGACCTGTCCTGTTTTATTTTCTTATTTTTCTCTACTATTTTAACCGTTTTTATTTAGTCTGTACAGCACTGTGTGCTACATTTACTTGTATGAACAGTGCTATAAAGTTGACTTTGACTTTGTGGAGAAATCCACCACCGCACAGTAAAACCAACTCTCTTCCCTGGCCGTCGCTTGTGGGGGTTTAGCCTTTATGTGTGAGTGAAGAAGTTATGAAACATTTCACTAGAATTCTGTCCTGCTTCATTTGTGCGTTCATTATGAGATGTACTCTATCATGCCACAGGTTTGGGTTAGGCCATTAAGGTTACATGGTGTGTCTACTGAGCATGCCTAGTTTAACAGAGCAGCAGGAGGAGCTCAACATAAGTTTTGGAAATTAGCATGGCCCCCGGCATCATGAAAGGAGAGCGGAAAAAGTCTACCAACCATGTGTGTGACACATCAAACGGCTCCCCTCGCACAGCGAAGCTCCATATTAAGCCCTTCACATGTATGGGGATTTATGGGAACTGCGTCGGCCATGTTAGAAGAAGGAGACGGAGGAGGGACATATATTATGTTGCAGACGTGTTTATTACAACTTTTGAGACTTCTGAGCATATTTCTGGAGCTTTCATTTAACGGAGTACCAGGAAATGCTGTAAGCCTCCAGATCCAAGCTTAATCACAAACCCAAGTTCCCAGTTTCAATCCACACACTTGGATTCCCGTGGCTAGGGATGTAGAGGACTCAGCCACTCGCTGGCAGGGGGAGGGACGTGGGGGTGTGACGTTTGGTTGAGCAGTCTTCCACATACTACATGGTATTTCAATCCACAGCAAATAACAATGGTACAATACTTAAGCAAAATGCTGTCTTTAATTTAGGCCAATAGTTACATTCCAGAGCACTAAAAATACATCATTCCACCTCTGTTCTTGCATCTTTACATTTTATATTTGCATTTTATATGAAAAGAAAGGCATTTTGAAATTATTTTATCGTTTTATCCCAATGAATTTATCCACATCATCAACCCAACTCAATACACAGCGCTGATCGCCAGCACATGACAAAAACACCCTGAGCAATAAAAGTAATGGAATACCTCCTTTTATATTGCTTTGCTTAAGCACATTCAGGCCAGTAGAAAAGCCAGCATTCATGGCATTTCTGGAATACTTGCTGGTGGCATATTGAGGGTGGAGTGAACAAAGGAGAGGGCGGGGGTGCAGAGAGACCAGCAGAGAGACCAGCCCCCAGCCAATAGGACAAAGAGACAGGCAGATCCGCTGTGTTCCTACGCTGGCTGTGTGAATGGGCCAGACAATGAGGTGAGTGAAGTGAAGGAGAGGGGTCTCCCTTGGCCTAGGTTGGAGAGGGAGAGAGACAGGTCTGGGGAGAGAGACAGGTCTGGGGAGGGAGAGAGATGGGTCTGGGGAGGGAGACAGGTCTGGAGAGGGAGAGAGACAGGTCTGGAGAGGGAGAGAGACAGGTCTGGGGAGGGAGACAGGTTTGGAGAGGGAGAGAGACAGGTCTGGAGAGGGAGAGAGACAGGTCTGGGGAGAGAGACAGGTCTAGAGAGGGAGGGAGACAGGTCTGGGGAGAGAGACAGGTCTGGAGAGGGAGAGAGACAGGTCTGGGGAGGGAGAGAGACAGGTTTGGGGAGAGAGACAGATCTGTGGAGAGAGAGAGACAGGTCTGGAGAGGGAGAGAGAAAGGTCTGGAGAGGGAGAGAGAGACAAGTCTGGGGAGAGAGACAGGTCTGGAGAGGGAGAGAGACAGGTCTGGGGAGGGAGACAGGTCTGGGGAGGGAGAGAGACAGGTCTGGGGAGGGAGAGAGACAGGTCTGGGGAGGGAGAGACAGGTCTCGGGAGGGAGAGAGACAGGTCTGGGGAGGAAGAGAGACAGGCCTGGAGAGGGAGAGAGACAGGTCTGGGGAGAGAGACAGGTCTGGGGAGGGAGAGAGAGACAGGTCTGGGGAGGGAGAGAGAGACAGGTCTGGGGGGGGAGAGAGAGACGGGTCTGGGGAGGGAGAGAGAGACGGGTCTGGGGAGGGAGAGAGAGACGGGTCTGGGGAGGGAGAGAGAGACGGGTCTGGGGAGGGAGAGAGAGACGGGTCTGGGGAGGGAGAGAGAGACAGGTCAGGGGAGGGAGAGAGAGACAGGTCTGGGGAGGGAGAGAGAGACAGGTCTGGGGAGGGAGAGAGAGACAGGTCAGGGGAGGGAGAGAGAGACAGGTCAGGGGAGGGAGAGAGACAGGTCTGGGTGGCGGAGACATAGAGGCAGAGAGGCAGGGAGGCAGAGAGACAGGTCTGGGGAGGGAGAGAGAGACAGGTCTGGGGAGGGAGAGAGAGACAGGTCTGGGGAGGCAGAGAGACAGGTCAGGGGAGGGAGAGAGAGACAGGTCTGGGGAGGGAGAGAGAGACAGGTCAGGGGAGGGAGAGAGAGACAGGTCTGGGGAGGGAGAGAGAGACAGGTCTGGGGAGGGAGAGAGAGACAGGTCTGGGGAGGCAGAGAGACAGGTCAGGGGAGGGAGAGAGAGACAGGTCTGGGTGGAGGAGGAGAGAGACAGAGAGGCAGGGAGAGGGCTTGTCCTGAGCCCACGCATGGAGGCCCGGCCGTAGAGAGCCACTGGAGCAGGACCCTGTGTGGTCCATTATCCCGCCCAGCAGTCAGGCCACCACGCCCTCCTCTATGGGGAGACGGACAAGGCCTCACCGCTCGCCCCCAACCCCGGTACGAGAGACCGGGGGAGACAAAATGACCCGGCCCATTCAAATCCAGAGAGGGAAGGAGGGACATGGAGCCCCCAGCGAGGCCTTAGGAGCATCACCCATCACCCGCTGACTTGCTCTCATTCAGGGGACAACAATGACACTGACAGGTGGTGGAGGAGGACGGAGGTAGGACAGAGACAGGGGTCAGAGGAAAGAGAGAGGGGAGGGACAGAGGGAGGAGAGTGGACAAGGAGGGTCAGAGTGTGTAGGTGGCTGGGAGACTCTTGACCGGACGGAAAAACTCCCACAGAGAGTCTTTTTCTGATGAGAGCACCACAGGAATGTTTGTCTTGCAATTTGACTAAACCTGTTAGCGATTGACACAAACAATGGCGTCCTACTGAGCGCGTAGCGCCGGTTCACAGTTCCAGCCACCCCAACGGCATGTTGGCATGCAGTGTCTCCTTAAACAAGCTGCGGTGCTCTGCATTAAGCGAACCGCATTTTCAGCGTCGGGCCGCTCAAGCAGAAGCCCTTGTCTCCCCGAATTTAGGAATCCGCGCATCTCCATATGAGCGTCACGCCAACGCCGCCAGGAAAGAAGCAGAGGGGCCGCGTCCTTCATCAGATCACAGAAGATCGAGACAGCAAGAGCTCTCAGCTCATCTCCTAACAACACACACACACACACACTGTACACACACTGTACACACACACACATACTGTACACACACACTGTACACACAAACACACACACTGTATACACAAACGCACACACAAATGCACACACACACACACACACACTGTACACACAAACACACACCACCTGGCCTCTTATCTGCGTCAGCCCGCCTCTCGTTGTTTCCGGGTCAGTAGCCAAGACGGGGAAGGTTGCGTTGGTCAGGAAGCCCTCCCTTAAAGGGCCAGGGTCTGCGCTCCGCTCATTCCTGGCCTGGGGATCAGAGATCGGGGGGGGAGGCAGCTGATGATGTCTCTCCTGTCCCTCCTCCCTCCGCTGGGCGCTTCCTGCAGCATCATCAGCCGCTCAGAGGGAATGGCAGGGGTCAGCAGAGGTGACCGGCCAAGGTCTGCGCTAGGTCTGCCAACACGTCAACTCTGACCTGCTGAACACGCGCCCCACGCCCTGACAGAGTCTGAGTAAGACACACACATGCACACGCGCACACACACACACACACACACACACTTTAAACCAGGCCCACTGTTGTCACAGCCGTTGATGGGCGTTGACTGTGTTAGAAGGGCTAACAGAACCTCCACAAGTGTCTTAGTAGAGAGACTCAACACCGGGCCACAGGAAAAACACATATCCCTCGGAGGAGGGGTCATAGATCTCCAATGTCCTCTCATTGCTCAGATGTGACAGTAAATACAAGTTACTGTAAAAGAGGTGACTGGGTAGAAAAAGCCCCCACTGAAGGCCTAACCAGACCTAAAAAACAACAAGGTAAAAGATGGAGGGGATATGACCATTAAAACATCTGGAAATCCCACTCTCTCAACCTCCCGTGCCATAGTGAAGACTGTGTGTTTAGCTGTGTGTGTGTGTGTGTGTGTTTGTTTCAGCTGCGGAGAAGGGCAGAGCAAGAGATGGTGAAACAGTTTTGTTTAAAATCAGCAGGAGGATGACGGCCCACCAAGGTGCTGCCTCCGACGACGACGACGGCTGGCTACACTATCTAGCAACAAACAATGCAATGTTCTTTGGGCTTGTTTGGTCACGTTCATGATTAGTGGGTAGTAGTACATCACGGTAGAACAATTCAGCTTCATCTCATTCGGGGGTGGAGAGGTAACGTAGCCACCATTGTCTGGCTTCCAAAATGTTTAACTGTAGTTCCCGCCCTGGGACTTCCTTCCAGCTCTCCCCTCGCCTCGGATGTGACTTATCACGCCGCACGTCAACACACAACAGCCGGAGCCAGGTGTACCGTTACCACGCCTCCATCTGTCTGACCCAGCGCGGGGCCGTAACTCACTCACGTGTCCCTGAACGACCTCTGCGCAGAGATGACGCCGACGCATCCAAACGTAAACACGGCCCAGATCAAAGACGTGAGTTTGGCTTCCTCAGAGACCCCGGGGAGGGGAGGTATCTGCCCGCCCTCCGGGCGCTGGTCTGAGTGATCACACGTCAGAGAACACACTGGCTGAGAATCCCGCCCAACAACAAATGATGCATTTGCAGCGCGCATCGCCTGCGGTGATATTTCATGCACAGCCTATATATAATCATAATATATAATAAGTAGTGACACTACATGCTGGCAGAAACGCATTGCACAGTGCAGTCCACAGTTATTGTCTTTCTCAGCCGTTTGTTATTGCAGATGGCCCAGTTCAGCCCCCCTTTCCGGCTCCAAAACAAACAACAGTTTAGAAATCTAAACAGTATAGCCTAATAGTTTCTCTTTGTTCTACAGAGAGTCCACTGGAGGCCACATTATGTGATGGAAAACTGAAATATTCTATAATCCTGTCTCTGCGCACTTGCAGATTAAGTATAAATCTGTCCTTGTGCCAATAATGAGCAAAATACTTTAAACAAGTCCATTCATGGGGGTATTAGTCTGTGTGGATTTAAATCGCTTTGTTACAGAGAATAAGGGAATTCTGGGTTAAGCTGGGGGGTTGGGGGGGGGGGGGGGGTTCTGAAGACCCAGGAGTGCCGCAGCTCTTCAACCAGACAGGCGAACAAGGAATCCAGGTTATCTTCCCGCCGGCAGCCCCTCCCCCACTCCAAACCCCTCCCCTCAGACAGGCAAGGAGTAAACCCTGGCACACTGACCTACTAACCACACCCCCAAGAGAACCACCCGTCCCATCAGGCTCCTATTAAAGTCAGCAGCAGGGGAGATGACGTGTGGAGAGACGGTCTGCTGCAGGACAATGCCTCCAGCCACGATCCTTTAATGAGTTCCCTCAGTGACAGACGCAGAGGGCTGACAGACGAGCCGACTCTGTCCAGACGCGCCGGTGGTCAGCTGCACTGACCAGTAGTCTCTCTCTCAGCAGAGCAGGAACAGTGTGAGACCGTCCGTAGAGAGGCTCACGGAAAAATAAATACAGCTTGATGTAATTCATTGTGATTCTTTTTTGGCGTGAACCGTGTCCATGACAGCTCTATTTTCACTTCTTCTCCAGGATATTGCTGAAGAGAGGTACTTTGATGTGGGATCACAGCTTGGCGGTCAGTGTAGAGAGCTGTCCAACAGTCTGCCCAAGCCAAGGACACACTACTGCCCAGGCACACCGCACACATTTTTCACCTTAGAAAGAAGAACTACAACAATATAAGCGGCAAATTGTTCCAAAACACTACAGCACCATCCATTCACCCTGACACAAGCCTCTACCTGCCACTACAGGTCCTACAGGGATATATGATGATTAATGGTAAGGTATTGAAGAGTCAATGGCCAGAAAGGAAAGCAGATTGCGAGAAATAAACCATCTCCCATCTCATTGGGCCATGATAGTGTTAGCTCAATACAACTAATACACATTATTTATATTTAGTTGTATTGAGTTAAAACTACCATGGCCCAATGAGCTGGGAGATGGTGTATTTCTCTGCTCCTGAGATGATGAGGCTTCACTGGGCTGCAGACCACATGTATTCAGTGAGTCTCATCATAGACCTTCCAAGATAGCAGTGACAGCTGAGAGGAGCTCCAGCGCTCCCATCGTGTGGGTGTGACGTGTTCTCAGTCTCAGACTGACGACCGGGCGAGGCTGGAAGTCATGACAACAGAAGGGAGAGCGCTCCTGTTTCACAGGAATTGGCATCGCCGTGGTAACTGTATTCTCCTCACCTGAAGCGCGGCAGGGTAATGCAAACCCAGGGAGCATTAGGACCCAGCGTGAGGGAGAGTCTATTTACACTCCACTCCCCATTTGATTTGGTTGATTTGACTACATTATAACTCCACTCGCCTCGTGCTCAAAATCTAAATGTGAAACATTTGTAACTGAGTTAAGGGACAACATTTGAATACTACTGTACAAAAAAACACCGCAACATGAGCTTCATGTTGGTCTTCGTGTTGGGTTTTCAAAAGTGAAAAGTTGCACAATTGTAGCTAAAATGGCACGGCAGGGTTGTCTGTAACTGGGCCTTTATACAGTACGACATATGTTTTCAAAAAGGATCTACTTCAGAGAGCTGGACAGGCCACTACTGGAAGCTATCTACTCTTTTATGGTTGTGTTCCTTCCCTCTGTGCTATAACATGGAGCCTGTTTTATGCTAGAAAAGCCAGAAATCCTGGATGAGTAGGGTGTGCCAACTGCCTCAGACGTCCAGGTGTTCCAAGATCACGCACGGCGCGCATGTCTTTTAACAGACGGTAGTCATCCATCCATAGTTTTTACTGTTCAAACCATTGCAGGGTATAGTGACATATTGAACATTATCACTAAACGTACCCCCTGTATCTGGAGGAGAAGGTTTGACAGGAGGCTATCAGGTTAGTAAGCAATGCTAATGCTAACATCTCGCTGCCATTCCATACCACAGGGACCACCTGTTCACAACCAAGCTCATTACCAGTGGCTGGGAGGTCTGTGTGTCTGTGGGCAGGCCAATGAAACAGCCTCCATCACGCCTGAGGAATCCTGCAGTTAAACGCTCTCTCTATGGGATTTCACAGACACAGGCTCATAAACCAGGTCTACGTTGCTGAGCTGAGGGTAAACTAGCTTCACAGGAACATGCAATTGCCAGCACAAGGAACACATTAGGCTGCCACACCGAGATCACTGTCCTGAGACTGGGGCTTAGGGTTTGGTCAGAAATCCTTGACCAGATCCTCAAAGTTTATAGCTCGGTAATAATAGCCTTCCAGCTGTGAAGATGTGAGCTTGCTGCTGGTCTCCTCTGTAAGACACATCAGTCCCTCTGACAGACACACAGAGGGACACATGCAACCCAGCAGTAAAACCCTAATCGGCCTGTCCTCTCCTGATCACCTGAACACACTCATTATGCGAGGCCACAGTTCTGACGGGTCGCAAGAGTTCCTCACTGCTTCAGTTCCCCTGTCTCCTTCAATTACCCAGAATTCCTGTCATCGGGCAGCGCAAGGACAGGAAGTTGAGCTTTGACCAGGCGAGATGCAAATCAATCAGTTTATCTCTCAGGCGTTATCTCAGAGATAGAGCAACACCTAAACAATGATATCTTTGCTCCCCCTTGACACACACACCTCACCTCACCACAGCAGTGTGTGTGTGTGCAAAAAAGAAAGAAAGAAAGAAAGAAAGAAAGAAAGAAAGAAAGAAAGAAAGAAAGAAAGAAAGAAAGAAAGAAAGAAAGAAAGAAAGAAAGAAAGAAAACATCTTACCTAATTAGAACAAGCAGGTATTAGTGATTTAGTGAATAAAGTGGTAAGACTAATGGTGACCCTGGCAGATAGTCAGATCCCTGACAGCCCAGTCCAGCTGGGGTCACTCCTCTTCATGGGAAAGACTACAGCTCTTTGTCTGGGATAAGTCTGCCAGTGAATAAATAGATTAATTCCACCTTCCTAAGCCTACAGTAGCATGTCGCATACAGTGCAGTCTTAATGTTGGTTTAATTAATAACACATTTCAGTTAAGAAATGGGCCTTCTTCCAGTCCAGAGGTTTCAAATCCAGAATGGGCCCCTGGACCGATGTAAGGAAACAAGGTATCAAGACAATATCCAGATCATGGCCCAGAGTTGTGTTACTGGTCTTCACCAGGTCCATCTGGACCCGGTCAGAAGCTCCTCTGCCATCCATCTGATCTGCAGGTGACTGTCGAGTCTGGCCCTCCTCCGTGTGTAGAGCCAGACAACAACGACATGGGCTCCAGATGTCTGCTGCTGGCACCAGGACTGACCTACAGCCTCCACGGTGAAGAGGGAGGAACAGAGTGGCGTGATCAGCAGCTCCTCTCTACAGAGGCCCCTCACTCCTGAGGGAGGTCTAGGGCCATGTTGGACAAACAATTTCTCCCTGTATCGGTATTTGACAGCCATTATTCAAAGTTAGGGACACCAGCTAGTTGTGTGGTGACCTTTACACAGCATCCTCCAAGGATGGTGAAAGGAGGGAAAGGCCTCCATCTCCCTCCCGTGGGACCGGAATCCGCTTCTCCCACTTTTAAAGCTCCATAAAGGCAGTCAGGCTTTAAAGGGCGAGAGAGGGCCCTTAAAGACCGAGTCCTCCGTTTTCCTCAGCGGTTAAGGGTGTTTCCAAAACTGTCGCAGAATAATTGAATCTCTGGCGAAGAGAGATCCCAATTCTGCTATTCCACTGCTACTGAGAGCATTCCTGGAGCTTAGTCGATATAAAACATTAAACTCACACAAACCGGGTTAAAATACCAAACACTAACACATTCTCCTCAGCTGTGGGACTGCTACGGTCAGACTGCAGAGCCTGTGGTGAAAGTCGGGGGATAATCTAGTACACAGTTTAATGCTCCACCATGTCATCTGGCAGCTGAGGGGAAGTACAGAAGCCAGCTGAGGCAAAGGTTGAGTGAACCACAGGCTCCTACACCCCATCAATTCCATCCCCACTGAGAGTGACAGGGAGACGTGACGGGCAGAGAGACAGAGAAAGACAAGACACAGAGAGAGACTCTGCTGCTGCGCTCAGTGTTCATACTCAGGTTTTTATGAGGTGCTACAGTAACTGAGGTAATGCCCCCCCCCCCGCCTCTACTGTCTTCTCCCTGAGGTAGGGAATTCTGGGCCGACCAAAAGAAAAATACGATATGAGAGATAAAAGTGCAAAACCAGGTCCTTTTGGTTTTCTTTACGCAAGCCTCTATGGTTGAGGTCATCTTTGAAGCCAAGCAGGTTTGTCAAAGCGCTGTGGAAGTTTCAGTGACGAGGAGTGAAATTCCCTCGGTGAGTCACTCATGGTCTGTGGGGATGGTGTCTGCCTGTTCTCCCTGGGTCTCATCCTAATAGGTGCCAATCAGGACGGCCAATCAGTGTGATGTGGGGCACCTGCCAGGCCGGTGGCTTATAGGAGTCCTGCGCTCCCCAGTTCACCCCGAGCTCTCTCTCCACGCACGCATTGTTTTGTTGTGGCAAAGATGTCTGTGGCATTTTCTTTTTACACCAAACAACACCTACACTCATGATATCCACTCATGCACATTTACTGTACATTACTGATCTTTACCGACTTCCACACTTCATGTAATTTAAAAAAAAAATCATCCGTTTATTCTTTATCATTAAATTCGTTTTTTGTTATTCCTTCAAACTCCGGGCTGGTCTCTCCCTTATTTGTCAAGGCCCTAACGAGCCTGGGCTTGACAGTCACACTCCCCATTCACAGTGAAGGAAGGCGAATGACCACACGGAAGAAACCGTAGAAAAACAGCGGTGTCACACAGTGGTTCTAAGCAAAAACAAATCAACCACAATATACAGAGGACATGGCCAGGGGATGTCCGACACTCAAGAGCGGCCAATACTGGTTAGTGTAGGCAGCCACTTGGCACTGAGATAAACCCCCTGGAGTCTTCAGCACTCACAGAATCTTTATCCCCGAACTCTGGCTGATGCCCCTTTAAATTCACGATCGCTTTCAGAGCAATGGCCATGAACAAGTCACTGCTTCCACAATACCTGCACAACGCACAATACCTCAACAGCTATGAGAGGCTGGTCTGGACTAGTGTGTGGTTGGGCAGGCTGGGTTGTCAGGTTCAGCTGAGTGTGGTTGGGTAGGCTGGGTTGCCAGGTTCAGCTGAGTGTGGCAGTTAGGCAGGCTGGATTGCCAGGTTTAGCCATGTGTGGTGGTTGGTCTAGCTGGGTTATCAGGTTCAGCTCAGTGTGGTTGGGCAGACTGGGTTGCCAGGTTCAGTAGTGTGTGGTTGGGCAGACTGGGTTGCCAGGTTCAGTAGTGTGTGGTGGGGCATAGAAAAGTACAGTTGCCTGTTGTAAATTAGGCCAACGACTGTGCACTCTTCTAAATAGAGGGATTGTGGCTGTAGATCGTATTTTGTTGAAGAAGTACAGAGAGTATCTACCTACACGTTACTGCAGTAGAAAAGTGAATCATGTGTCCATCCCTTCTTGCAGGATTTATATCACTCTGTATTAATACAGCTCTTGGTTGGAATTCATATTGCATTTTATGACCTTGATAAAATGACGGGCAGTTAAAAAGAAATATTTCTGGCCAGTGGTTCAGAAAACCACATGGTCCAATAAGCCTGTAAAAGCCGATGGGCTGTGTAAGAATACAGCCCTTCTGTAATAACATCACAGTGTGCGAGTGACAGTCACAAAGCCTGTATAGTGCAGCGCCTACACAGGCTGAGAGAGAGAGAGAGAGAGAGATACAGAGAGATACAAAGATAGATAGAGAGATAGATAGAGAGAGAGATAAAGAGAGAGAGATACAGAGAAAGATAGAGAGAGAGAGATAGATAGAGAGAGAGAGATAGAGAAATAGAGAGAGATAGAGAGAGAGATAGAGAGAGAGAGAGATAGAGAGAGATAGAGAGACAGATATATATATATATATATATATATATATATATATATATAGAGAGAGAGAGAGAGAGAGAGAGAGAGAGAAAGATGGAGAGAGAGAGAGTGACTTCCTCTGCTCCGTTTCCAGCGGACTGGTCTGCCCCCCAGGCCACCCTGCCAGTCAGCACCCGCCATCTCATTCTCCAGCTCAGTGGGGGGTGGGCTCCTCCAAATCAATTACCAACCCAGCGGGGAGCTGCTCTGTCCTCTGCCCTGCCCCGCCCTGCTTTGCCCCAGGAAGTCTGACGCTCTCTGTTAGAGAGGGAAGAATTCAATAGAGCTGGGTCTGGATCATCCAGTGCTGACTGATACACACACACACATACACAAACACACGCACGCACGCATGCACACACATACACAAACACACGCACGCACGCATGCACACACATACACAAACACACGGCTCTTTTTAAGTCCATGGCTCTAGACCTATGTACTTTAACCTCTGTTTTTAATTATTATTATTATTATAATTGTTGTTGTACCTTGCATTTGTTTTGTTGATTTGAGTCTCTGTGTAATCGTCATCTCTGTAAATGAGGGAAACCTCAGGGCTTCACAAGTATAAATGATGATGATGATGATGATGACATGATGCTAGTACGTCAGAGGGACTTACCCCCAATCCAACCCTTGATGCTGAGTTCCAAGCAGGGAGGCATCGGGTACCATATTTTTTAATAGTCTTTGGTATGACTCGGCCGGGGATCGAACTCACGACCTCCCAGTCTCAGGGCGGACACTCTAACCACAAGGCCACTGAGCTGGTCTACTTTCCAATAGCATAACGTGAATCGTTTGGTTTGGAAGCAGAATAGAGGAAGGTCTGATCAGAGTTTGAAGGGCGGGGCTAACACTGAAAGCTACCAGTGGCGTATCTACAGCAGAGTAGAACAGCAGTACAGACACACAGACATCCACATGATCACTTTACCTGTGACGAGCAGCCAAGCAGGGGCGGGGCCAGGGGCGGGGCCAGGAGGAACACCATGGAGGAGACAGAAAGAGAGAGAGAGAGAAGGGAGAGAAGTATTACTCACTGCAGCGAGAAATTTATGATATGAATGATATTCGTGGACACCAATGAGAAGACTCTTGGATTTTATGCGCAGAGGACGATTGGCCCGAGCAGATAGTGGGCTGAGCGGGGAGGCTGATTTGGCTTCTGATTGGTCACTGACCGCAGCTTCCACTTAAAGGAGTATTAAAGGGAAAATGCATGTTTAGCCCTGTTTTAAGGTTACTTATGATCATATACAATGGTTCAGATCAAAACGTTGACAAAACTAGCATTTTCGAGAAAGTTGATAATTGCTCTACCACCGTTTTGGTCATACAATGGATGTGGATGGGGATCTTAAAAAATAATTAAAAAACATGTTAAACTCTTGATTTCAAAGACTTGATTGTCAACGTTTTGATCTGAACCATTGTATATGATCATAAGTAACCTTAAAACAGGGCTAAACATGCATTTTCCCTTTAATACTCCTTTAAGCTTTCTAGCGAGTCCTGCATCCGTGTGGGCTGTCGACATATTTGACACGAAGTGCGATTTGGCTACTTGGACTTTCTTCCATGTTAACTCACTTCACAGAGTTGCCTAGCTACAGCTTTTCTGAGCTGGATGAGTTTTTCATTTAGTCCCGACTATTAATACGCTACCGATAAAATATGTTCAAATGCAGCTGGATTTGAAAGGCAGGCGCTGGCTCCGCCCCTACTGTATGCCCATGTTCTGTAGCGTTTCACGCCAGACTACTGGTTCTGAACTTTTTCCAAGCTGTGGTAGGCTGCAGACAATTCCCTGATAGAGAACACAGACAATTCTCTCATACTGAACACAGACAGTATTCAGCCTCTGGTCCTCGAGGTGCAGCGGTCCGTCCTCCACACGTCTTTAGTTCATCAGCTGACGGTCTCGGCTGTCTCTGCTCACAAGTAGACAAGAAATCACTGTCCACTGGTTATGAATCACACTCTCCACAGGAAGCCGTATGTGGGCTAGCGAGAGTTGTGTTGAGGTCAGGGGCGGAGCCGAGGTGACCTGCTTTCAACCGAGCCAAATGGCACAGCTGACCTGACCTCCTGAGTCTGCCGGTTAGCTAGCTACACAGTTGTCCTTCTATCCCGACTGCTGCCGTTATCAGGCTGTGGTAGCTAGCAGGCTGTTGACAGCAGCTTAGGCCCTGATCCTCAACAAGCTGCCTTAAATCCCCTATAATAAACACAGGCAAGGACTGATAAACACATCTACAGATCTAATAATACTGCTGCTAGGGAGAGAGGGCTGGCCTGCACACTAACCTTACTAGTAATGCTAGCACAGAACTGTCAAAACAGCTCCTGACTGAAAATATAGATATTCAAATTGTGTTTTGACGTCCTATTCAGTTCTCCCAGTCTGAAGTGGAGAGACACTGTGCATACACTGTGTGTGTGTGTGTGTGTGTGTGTGCGCGTGTGTGTGTGTGTGTGTGTGTGTGTGTGTGTGTGTAAGAGACTCTCAGATCTGGGAGCCATGGGTGGCTTCATGTCATATCTGGGCATGTTTCTGCAGCTTGAATATAATATTCCGACATGCATCCTGAGGTACTGTACAAAGTAATGAGGACCCATGTGTGTCCCTGCTTATTAACATACACCACACTCACTGTGTGAGACGGAGAAAACAGCTCACAGACAAAGACACCTCCTGCTTGTGAACACCCCTAGACTAGAGAACCAGCTCCGGCGATTAAATCTTCTGTGCTGTCCTCCCTCTTTGTCAGTGACCCTCCACAAAAATAATATTACTTTGGCTTCTTCAAGCTCTGTGGGCCTTAGCTGAGGTGTCCAAGACATAAAAGCCTGATAGGTTTAAGGCCTCAATCTCAAACCGAGTCTCTCCAGGGTTTTAACCCCTATTCAGGTTTATTTGGCTGGTCCATGTCCTCCTATAGCAGCTGCTTCCTCATCACCTCCTCTGACAGTTCGTCCACCAAACCTCCCAAGTCAAACCTGCAAATAATTAAGGTTTTGCTTGGATTCTGGTGTTTTATTGTTCAATAGCTTGAGAAGAGGAAACAAACGCGAGAAAGAGAGAATGAGAAAAACACTTCAGAATGGAGAATGATGTGTGCTCTCCCTCTCAGAGAGAGAATATACCAAGGCATTAGTATAGGGAAGGGAAGTGTTCTGCCACAACACACATCAGGGCTATCTGCGGGGTTCGGAATGGGATTTTAGTAACCGCACGTAAAAATGTGTGTCCGATTATGGCCGGCTGCATCGCTGTCGACACACACACACACGCAACCCGAGCGCGGCACGCCATCACACACAAACACACTTTCAGTGAACACACCGGGGAAGTACAGCCAGCAGACCTCAGGCTCATCTCCAGGCCTGCTCAGGTTACCTTCTCCACAGATGCAGACCAGCTTGCTCACCCCCCCCCCCCCATGGAAGATCATCTGGGCTTACAGTACAAGATGATTAAAGGGTTTTTAATGGGGCTGAACCATTGATATTTAACAATGACAACCATCCCACAAGGGAGGAAATGCAACACCGTGAACAGCTCTGATATGCGAGTGCTTCTGAAGATCTACAGCATGCTGCAGGTCCGAATCGCCACCTCAGTCAGGTCTTTCAACGATAAATCAGAATCAGGCGCAGAGAAAGAGCCAAACACGCTGTCATGAAGAAAGGAAGATGCCCTAGAATCCGGTAACGGGACATCCTTCACCATGATCAGAGCTGGGGAGGAGGTTCTCTATCCGTGAACACTGGTGCTTCTCCTACAGTTCATACCTAACTATCCAAAACCCGGTATCCCTTGATTCATACAGCTGTTGCATATCGTCAACGGAGTGGCAGCTGTTAGTTTGTCGATGGTTTGAGCGTCTGTCGAGACTGGAGGACCATCAAAATAAAGTGTCATCCCGAATTCCAGTACTAGCACACACGCAGTAACGCAGGACAGTTTCAGGCACAGCAAACACAGCTGGAGCTAACGAGTGTCATGGAAACCCCGCCCAGATAATCACTGACATTAATCTGAGAGGTTGTCATGGTGCTGGGTGACTTGAGCGCCAAGATCGCAAACTGTGTAAGACACAAAATGGCATGGAGGCAACAGCCAATTGCTCTAACCCAAGGTACAACAACAATGGCCAAGAAGAGGGGGGGGGGGGGATTTCACTGACTAATGTTTAATGTCAAACAGCTCTTTCCCAGATGTTGTTCAATAAAAGCACCATTGGCTCCAACATGAATGTTCTTCTTTCATGCGTTATTACACGTCTCCCTGTGTTTTGCATCTAACGTGATTCTGTATGCAGGGACCAATCAGCTCCCTTCCTCGCCACGACACAAGGCCTGTGTGGCGGCCCACCAGTGTCTATGTACAGAACCGCAGATACAGCTCCACCGTGGGGGCCTAGAGTGCCAGAAATAACGTGGCTCATTCATCACACTACACAACTACTGCTATCAGTCGCCACTGCCAACGTTCCCCTAAGCAATATGACTGAGTAGGGGGGAAGCTGATGTGGAAGCCTAAAATATTATTTTTTGTTATAGTTACAGTCAATCACAAATGTTACAAAAATGCACAGCCAGCTGCTGCTGTCGTCTACATTTCGTTGTGACATGTTCAATTTTCCCAGGCGCTGTGGTTATTTTGTGAAATTGTGGGCATTTCGAGACAGCAATTTTCTGCGCGGCTTCTTCTCGTGATTGAACAGCCACCTTGGCAGATCACAGCTCGGAGAGGAGAGGAGAGGAGGATATCCAGCTGGAAATAGATGAACATCGCGGAGACCCAAACCAAAACACTGAAGAAAAAAAATCAAGGTCAGAAAGTCTCTCGTCTTCTTGAGAGATATTTTGATGCCTTTTGAAACCTTGTTTCACACCTAATAATACACTAATAATACACTACTAATACATACTCAGTCCTTTCAGAACTACGGTCCTCCAGGTTCTCGCACTGATCCGGGCCCAGCTGCCAGCTCTCGGAGCAGAACACCCTGAGAACAGCGACAGAACCGCCTGGAACAGAACCTGGTAGCAGGTTGGCGCCAGGCCTCTCTGATCCCTGCCAGGCCCTCATCTCCCTCAATGGCTGCTCATTAGTAAAAAAATTAAAATCCCATTGTGCGTAGCATGTGTAGGGGCGCGAGCGTTGCCAAGTCATCTGCTCCTTCGAGACGCACTGTATCAATCACGCCCTGCTGCTTACGCACACACGCCCGTCTCCGCCAGGACCCTGGAGGACACAAGCCACAGCCACACACACTCTGATCTCTACCTGTCAGGCAGCACATGCTAGGGATCACACAGTACAGGCTGATAGGGAGGGAGTTCTACCGCACTCTCATTTCCCCCTGCTAGTCAAATATGCGGCCTCCTTCTCCACTACAACCATCAATAAATAAGAGCCGAGCGCTTTTTGGGACACTCTCCAGCCTGGGAGAACATCTATAATGCATTAGTAGGGGCTATACTGCGGTGCCATCGCAGGCAACAGACATTAAAACCCTGGATTATCCATTATGGAGAGCCTTTATTGTCAGGTTGAGACTGGGCTTCACAGCCACACTGAGTAAGACTGGGGCGGAGATCCTTCATCTCTCTATGAGGACCAGCCATCTAGGTCTCACTACGGAACACACACACACACACGCACGCACACAGGCGCACACACACACGCGCGCACGCACACAAGCACACGCACACACACACAAAAATATGAATCATCAGCAATCAATCAAGGGCTCTGTGATTGCGGCCGTGAATCAAGAGCAGAATAACAAAGGGTCCGCATTCATGAGGGAGGTGTGATGTCATAGCTGAGGGTCTGGTCCGTTCAGACAGAAGACAGCAGGCTAAAGAGCGCCGGAGTGCACATGGTTCCACAAGAGCGCCGGAGTGCACATGGTTCCACAAGAGCGCCGGAGTGCACATGGTTCCACAAGAGCGTCGGAGTGCACATGGTTCCACAAGAGCGCCGGAGTGCACATGGTTCCACAAGAGCGTCGGAGTGCACATGGTTCCACAAGAGCGCCGGAGTGCACATGGTTCCACAAGAGCGCCGGAGTGCACATGGTTCCACAAGAGCGCCGGAGTGCACATGGTTCCACAAGAGCGCCGGAGTGCACATGGTTCCAACAGACCACAGGCTAGGCAGCGGCGATGTGCCTGCCATGCAGACTGCAGAACCAGCTGCCCTACAGCGCTCTTCAGACAGACCCATCAGTCAGGCAGAGTGACAGACTGATTACAGTCCCAGAAACGTCTCCAGGGTCCTGGTGAGGAAGAGAGAGACGGAGAGAGAGGAGGGGGGGGGGGGGGGGGGGGGGCTTTCATTAGATAAACACACCCTTCGTACAGCAGTCGCTCGTACCAAGGAACACGGAGCTTCAGAGGAGCCCAGCGGCGGCGTGTCGGGTTCTCTAACGCCGCCGCCCGCCTCCGACAACGACACCGGCTGACGGTTCCGCCACGTGGCGCCGCGGGGAGCTGAACGCGGAGGCGGACCACCCTAGCCATGGTGAGGTGGAGGGTACGCTGGGGTAGATGGAGGAAGGCTACAGCACGGAGGCCCGGGGGACGACCAGCGCTGAGACCCAAACCCGAACCCTGGTAGCCGATGAGATCTCTGACTTCTGACATCAGCTAGGGGGCTTAGGGGCTTAAACCGCTAGGGGGTCACCGCCAGGACGCCTTGGCTGCAGGCAGGCTAGAGCGGCGAGCCAAGTTTAGACACACATAACATAACAGCGCATAACAGCACACAACATCACCAAATGACTCTGTCTCTCTCCCTCAGTCAGTATGCTTCATCAGTATCCTCTCTCTCTCTTTCTCCCTCTCTCTCTCCCTCCCTCTCTCTGTTCCCTCTACAAATTGAATGCTTATTTATTTTTCTTAAGAGCGCTGTAGTTAGGAAGCCTCATTAGTGTGTCAGCCTGGCGGTCTGCTCTTAACTTCAGCCTTCAACTTCTCTAACCCCAACCTCCGGGGCTGAGAGGCCAAAACAGAGACACTTTATCTCTCTAATCCCAAACTTCCTCACACACCAAAAATAAACCTGGCTTTGTGTCCCGACCTCCCCATGCCTAGGAAAAAGACCTCGCTAGGCTAGATGGACGGATGGAAAAGTTACGTATGAAAAGTTCAAAGGTGAAGAGAAAAAAACACGGGTTGTAAGTCCTGAGTATCAGTGCCAAACTACAATAAACTCCCAGATTACTTAAATAGTGGATTGGCACTAATATTGATTGTTAATTGAGCTCTCTGTTCATGGTAGAGAGAGAGAGACAGAGACCAATTGAGAGAGTGTGACAGAGAGAGAGACAGAGAGAGAGAGAGAGAGAGAGAGAGAGAGAGAGAGATAGAGAGAGACAGAAAGAGATAGTGAAAGATAGAGGGTGAAGATATAGAGAGGGAGAGAAATTTGGCTGGATATGTGAAATGTTATATATAAAAACATGAGCCATTCTACATCTGGAGTGTGAGATGTGAGACACACGTGCAGCTCAAAGCCAAGAGAGCCAGGGCTTGAAACAATTACATTTACACTGAATGAGATTAACACTGTTGTTTTGTTTTCTAGGCAAATGCGGCCTAGAATGGTGGCAACTTTGCCACAGTACACAAAAGGCAAACTCAGTCATGGCCATAACACAAAAGGTTGCAAAGACTTCAATGTAAGCGCCAGCAAGTTGAAGTGATGGGAGGGGGAGAAATGGGGGAGAAAAAAAACTAGGATGAAGTTCGCTCAAATAGCAATGACCTCCAACTATATCAAGTTTCAGTCTTTCAGATCCCACACAACCACACGGTGAAAAGCCCCTGAGGCCTGAGATTACAGCACTGGAGTGGAGTCGACTCTTGCCCTCTCTCGATGTAGCCATTTGACGAAAGGCAGGAGAGGGGTCACACTTCTTAGGGAGGGGGTGTTTATCGTCCCCTCCAGGACAGGCGGTGTAGTGGGTGTAAACAACCCCTGGGGTCCCTAATGGGGGGCGAAGGTTGTCTGAAGCTGCGCGTAGGTAAGGAACGGTGGAAGGCTGGGAGACCTCTGCAGTAGCTAGGAGCCAGGGACAGATTGTCACAATATGTGGACTTCCTACTGTACTTCCATTGGTCCTGGGGGCTTTGAGGGGGATAAAGGAACGATGTGTGTGCGAGTGTGTGTGTGTGTGTGTGTGTGTGTGTAGATGTGTGCGTGCATGCATTCATGCATGTGTGTGTAGATGCGTGCGTGCATGCATGCATATGTCTACATGCGTGCGTGTGTACATAGATGCGTGCATGCATGCATGTGTGTGTGTGTGTAGATGTGTGCGTGCATGCATTCATGCATGTGTGTGTGTGTAGATGCGTGCGTGCATGCATGCATATGTCTGTGTGTATACATGCGTGCATGTGTGCGTGTGTGTGTGTGTGTGTGTGTGCGTGCGTCACAGCCGGGACTGCCCTCAGCTCCAGGTGTTCTCCGTCTGCACAGGCAGGCTGCCTCTCCATAGTCCCGTCCAGTCCGGTCCAGTCCGGTCCAGTCCGGTCCAGTCCACACCAAGACCGCATTACATCACACCCTGGCGCGACGCATGTCCCGCTGTCCGCTTTGATCCCAGCAACAAACCACGGATGTCTCTGCTGCGGCTGAACCCTATGACCTCATCCCGGCCCGGCGAGGCTGGAGCAGAGACAGCCAGGGCAGACGCGGCGCAGTAGCAGGACTTCGGGCAGCCGAGTACAGATGTAGTCCGTCTGCCACGTCCCTCCGCGGTCAGGGGGAACGGAACCTACCAAGACCGCAGCTTCTGCTGTCCCACGTGTGACTCGCCGCACTCGGGAGAAAGCGATCGCAACGATGACGACGTCGGTCGCCCGCCTCCGCCGCAATAATCACAGAAACTCAAGGAAAGCCAACCCCACCCACCCTCCACCCCCCCTGCCACCAGAGTAGCTCAGTCAAGGTCAGCAAAGACATCCGCAGCAAAGACATCAGGTCAAGAAGTTTGAAGTTGCACACAAGAACACCCCCCCCCCCCCCCCCCCCGCCTCTCTCTCCACTACACACACACACACACACACATACATCCTGGACATTAGCCCAGGCACGTACACCAACAATGGCCTGACCCGATTGGTTCTGACAAGTTGGTCCACAAAGGAGCCGCATCTTTTCTTCCCTCTAAATGTCCTCGTTCCTCCAAATAACAGATCAACACAACCAGGGAGGGCTACGCCTGGGTCAGTACAGCCAGGGAGGGCTACGCCTGGGTCAGTACAGCCCTTCATTAGGACCGGGAGAAGAGAAAAGCCACACAGTGGCTCCGGACCTCCACAATGGACAAAGGTTCTGTCCAGGCCGGGCTGTGCCCAGCCCCATATCACAGTGCCAATGCTCTATAACACTCCGTAAGGCCAGCGAGATGGAAAGACCTAAAAGAAGAGAGAGAGAGAGAGAGAGAGAGAGAGAGAGAGAGAAAGAGAGAGAGAGAGAGACCTCTTTTTGAGAAAGGCAAAACTATAGCATCCTTGTTCGATATCGGCAACAAGGCCATTTTTGTTTCTACTGGATCGGGTTCACTGCTCACCCCCTCGTCTATAGTCCTGCTAATCCCATTAGCATGAAGGGAGCTGGAATCCCTGCGCTGGATGCAGCCTGAGACCCAGCAGCCAACTTTAGCCCTCTGAATCCAAGTTCTTGTCTAGACCCATCACCAACTAAGCCCGATGAAATCACATTATTTGAGACCAAGTCCAGTGACGGGGGAAATGCTATCCCCATAAGAACCTCATTCCACACACCATCTAAAAGCAGAGCATGCCGTACACGGAGCAACGCAGAATCACAGATACTCTGTTGAATGATAGTGCTGAAAGGATTCTAGTGTTCTTATACGAGCAGCCTGGATAGCTATTATGTTATGTTTAAACCCAGACAAGATCCAAGGCTGCCATTGGCAACTTAAGTGCTTATGCCACATTACTGAATTTCAGCGCTGTTTGCCATGCAATAGTAGTCTTTAGATACCAGGCATTTCCACCTCCCAATCGTCTGGGGACGATTTCTGTATGGAAGTTGCTAGAATGAAGGCGAGAACAGCTGCTGCTATCAGCAAAACTATGCTTACTGCTTTGGAAATCTCTACCCTTTACATTTTGTTGCGGACATGCCTTACCAGAAATGATACTCTCCATCCTTGTCTGTAGTGAAATAAGCGATATAGCAAATCACTTTGTAACACGGAGAGAGCTGTTGAAAACATTGAAAATGGATGTCCCAAGCAATGTTCGATTATTTGATTATGTTTTATTGAATGTGTGCCGAGTCCACAAGATTGGTGCAATTTATGTTAGCTCACTGGCTGTGTAGCCTATTGTTTGTGTTGTTGATGTGCTGGGTAATGCTTGCTAGCCAGCTAGCTTTAGCCTACATTACCTAATACCTAGCTACTGTAGCTAGCTATTTGGTCAGGCCGGACAGATGAATCCTGTATAATAAATTGTTTGTTTTTAACTGCTGAATATGTTTCACTGCAAACGTGACAGACATCAACAAGCTTTGGAGGAGTTTTCTTCAGTGACTGGCTGAGCCATCCTTTAATGCACTTGATGCTGGATCTGTATGACAGCGTTTACAAGCATACAACTGCATATCTAGGACTGCCTAAAGACTTTGGATTGGTTCTGCAATACAGTTTGTTTTTTACTCTCTAATTGTTTCCACGCAGTTTTAGCAATGAAACCTGGGAGAATGAGAATGTCATCAGTCGGAAGTTGAGCGAAACGCTTAGAGACTGACTTGCGAGTGTCTGCAATACTGACCATGTGCAGGATTTGGGTACCAGATTATTCAATCGTCTGTTATTAGTGTCTAAACTGATTACGACTAGGACTGGGTTTAAAAAATCGATTCATCGATTCTGAATTGATTCTGAATCAAATGATTCAGAATCGATTCATGAATCCCAAAATCGATCTTTTATTTAATGAATGAATGAATAAATGAAGGAATGAATAGTTCATTAATTCATTCAATGATTCATTCATTCATTCATTTTTGGAAATCAGTATCGATACCCAGCCCTAGTATTGATGTGTTGCATAACTTGGCAGTAATTAAGGTTACAGCTAAAAAAACAAGTTTTAGTAACACTAACCGAATCAATATTGAATCGAATCGAGATAATCGATTCTGAACCTTGTGAATCGGAATCGAATCGATTCTTGAAATTTGAATCGATACCCATCCCTAATTATGACCTGTGTGTGTTTGCTATTGTGTGCGTGTCTGTGCGTGTGCAGCAGAGCACAATATATTCTGAGAGATTATCTGTTTAATTAAATAGCCAGAAAGGACATTGAGAAAAGTCAAAGTATACCTTTGAGTATAAAAATATTAAAAGTATCAAAATACCTCGAGTAGCAGGGTTGAATTAATCTCTACTACTGGCTACACACCACAGAGCCACAGCAGAAACCTGTACAGCTACATGGCCACACACACTCCTCAGCTCCCTGCCTAATGGGTTAGTGATAACCCAGCATCCAGGGTTCATTTGTGGAGAGTGCTTCTGGGGCAGCCTGTCCTACACAGCAGGGCCATAGAGCAGCTGGTCAGAGCAGTGACTGACCAGGACATCCCACCCTCCTCCCTATACTCCTACTGCTTAGCACACATGACAATCATCCACTCAGGCATCACAACTCATCTGCCCCCCGCTCCCCCCCCCCCCCGCCCCCCTACCCCACTGGCAGAATGGGACGGCCCTATCCAGTTTCCTCCATGGCTCATACCAGTTGGCTATCAAAGACGAGGGGGAGTTTGCTACCTTCAGCCTCCCGACCTGCCTCTGAGTGGGGCAGGAGGCCAGGCAATCTCAGATGGCGGGAGAGAGGGAGAGAGGGTAGGGAGAGAGAAAGAGTGCCAGCGGATGGACGGATTGATGGATGGATGGAGTGATGGATGGATGGCCACTGTCTAGAGCCCATCTGGACCTGGCTGGTTACGGCTCCTCACCGACATGTGCTTTATGTTAAAACGCCATCAATAATTAACGGAATGAAAAAAGGGTTCATCAGATTGACACCCCGGACTATGCAACCTGTCGCTCTGACTGAGCTAATACCTTAAAACAATCTTAAAAATACAGATGAAATTAAAGGATTTTACCTTGTTTAACAGGTTGACAATAGTTCCCTGGTCAAACCTTGTCAAAACTGCTCATGCCTCGCCTTATCTTGGGGATTAAGTGTCCCTTTCATATAATTCCAAATGTTACCTTTACCTAGCCTGGGTCCAGGCGTTCGAATCCGCCCACTAAAAGTTTATAGATTCTTGGTCTAGTGTTGCTATGTGAAATAGCTGGTTCTCTGATTCAAATATAACCGACAAATGAGCGCTGTGGGTTCTAACGATTAGCCAATGAGCACCAAGGGCGGGACTAACGCCGTTGTCAAGTTGTTGTCGAACGTTATCAGGCTGTGCGTTCAGACAATGAGACTTGAGAGGTGCCGCAGCGAGGGCTTCTGGGAACTCAGATTACTTGAGAGGAGGATGACTGGTGGTAGTTGGTAATAGAAACAAAGTATCAAAGTAGTCCCCCCCCCCTCCCCGTTTGTACAGTAGCCTACTACCATAATTACATTACTGTTACACTTCGCTCCATATTGTCACTTGTTGTTTTCATGGCTATGCATCTGCAATGATGTTATAATCAAATCTCCCTCCCCCATGGAAACTGGTTAGAGAGGAAGCAATGTCAGACTGAAGATCTCAGCGGAGTGTAACGAGTTGACAACTCTGTCTGATATCAGGCCACCGCACTGTACTACGCTCCCACCCCAAACACTGCCTCCCGTCTTCCCTAACCCTGTTCTATGCTTGGTCCTGTCCCTTCTCCTGGCTTGCACCTGCACACACAAACACACACAAACAACTCTTAACAATTCATTAAATTGCTTCTCAGGCATTTGGTGTTAGAAATACATTTGTAGCCCCCATCTCCTTCAGAGGACAGAGAGGTTCTGCCTAACCTTAACTAACCCAGTCATGGACAAAACAGTCTGACATAGACCCCACAGAGGGAGCTGCTGCCCCCCCCCCCCCCTCCCTCCTAGGCTGTGGAGGAGCTCATTGTAAAGTGATGACAGTCACAGCGGAACCCAGTGACCCAGAACAGGGGAGCAGGAAAGAAAACCCATAGCTGGAAGGGGGAGGGGGGGTAGTTTAGTGCAGGACTGTAGCCCCCCCTCCCCGGCCTGTCATTACCAGCCCTGTGTGCTGCGCAAACATCGACGCGACACATGCTCATGTTCGAGCTGGAACTGCCAAAGTGTGCAGCTATTCCAGGTATTCCTGCCTCCCTCAGCGAAGGCCAATCTTTTTTTTGAATAAAGCCTTTTCCCGAAGTGAAATATCAACTGCGACCATATTCCCTGGGTTGATGACGGTGAGAAAAAATGTGCTTCATACTGTACGTCTAGTGGAGCATTTCCTATGTCCTACAGTACATCTGAACTGATCCTCTCCAAGACTAAAATGCTGCATGTAATTCTGTGGGTCTGTGGGACAGGAAGTCAATGTCCATGGCAAACCTCTCATTAATAGTATTTCTGGAAACAAATATGGCGGCGGCGAGCCCCGGCTATCTTGCCTTTGTGGCGAGGGTGAAAATAACATACAATTTGAGCTACTTCCATATCTTCTGGAAGAAAGAACTATGAAGGGGAGTGAAGGCATCCATCTGTGGCCGGATCTGAGCTGATCTCTCTGGGCTATAGATACACAAACTGTGTACAGTATCTCTGGCTGCCTACAACATCCTCCAGCACTTACATAATAGTGTTCCATATATCTCTTCGCCTCCTCCGACCCTCGAGATGGGTTGATCATCCTGGGCTTTGTCGTGGGGAACACTAATGTCTCCATCGCCATCCTGGCTCCACTCAGCACTAGAACACGAACCTCTCCATGAGGTCCCACCTCAAACCCAAATCCCGTCGCAGAGAGCAAAGGAAAACCTCAGAACCCTGCAAACACAGCCATCTGGAGGGAGGGAGAGAGAGAGAGAGAGAGAGAGAGAGGGAGAGAGAGAGGGAGGTAGAAAGAGAGAGTGAGAGGGGGGGGGGTGGTAATTACAGGGAGAGATCGGGGCGAGATGAGATGCTCAGACTGCTGGGGTGACGCCCTTGGGAGCTACAGTCTACAAACATCACCACAAGAGACGAAACGAAGAGAGGAGAGGAGAGGAGAGGAGAGGAGAGGAGAGGAGAGGAGAGGAGAGGAGAGGAGAGGAGAGGAGAGGAGAGGAGAGGAGAGGAGAGGAGAGGAGAGGAGAGGAGAGGAGAGGAGAGGAGAGGAGAGGAGAGGAGAGGAGAGGAGAGGAGAGGAGAGGAGAGGAGAGGAGGTTGGGCAAGGCCAGCCAGGGTGATTTCAGATTTACAGTCCTCTGATTCACCCCCAGACTACTCAGAGCCATGGCACAGTCAACACAAGCTGGACAGGCTGCAATCATACCCACTCATACTCAGATTAAAGTATTTAAATTTTGCCTCTTTGGAATGTTCACAGTCACACATACAAAATGCAGGCGAATGGGCATACTGTCCAGACACACTCATGGAAAAACAAGTGCCCTGTATAGGTTGATTAAACAGTTCTATTCATGTCAACATTGACCAGAATCTGTCGGTCTTGGTTAGAACACTAAGGTCGCGTTCACACCTAAAGAACTGTTTTAAGATTCAAATGAATGCGAGGATTATACATTGTTTAAATTTTCCAACTGGTCCGGTCTTTTTTCAGAAATAGTCCAGAAATGGTAAACAAAAGCCATGTGGTTGGAAATGCCATTCAATTATTGGTCATACAATTGGTGGGTAAAAAGTCAACCAATTTGCGCAATTTCTACCTGGATATCATAGCCTACAGTATGGTACAGTAGCCCACATCATGGAGCACTGTCAGGTTATTTTTGGTGTTTATGGCATTATTTTTGTGCCAAAATTCCATGCTTGTGAAGGGATATTTTGAGCGCACAAAGATGTTTTGCACACACATGCAAATAATTATTAATTTTGAGCACAGCAAGTCTAGGCTATATTGTACTCAATAATAGTTTATTTGCATGTCTGTTTAAGTCTATATACAGTATGCACGCACAACAGCTGTGATCACGCCACTTTCTTCCTTGGTCTGCGGCTCTGCGCAAATAATTATTAATTTTGAGCGTAGCAAAGTCTAGGCTATATTGTACTCAAAAGTTTATCAGCATGCCTGCTAAAGTCCATATGTGCACGCACAACGGCTTTGATCACTTCCTTCCTTGGTCTGTGTGGATCAAAGCTTGTCTCTGCGCTCGCTCAACCATACCTCCATGCGCTCAGCAGAGACTTTTGTCACAAAAATAACACCACAGCGTTAGAAATGTGACAGCATTTTAGGGAGGTATCTGACTAGGGCTGTCTTCAACCAAAGAAAATCTTGGTTGACTGACAGGCATCTTTTTTTTTCCGACCAAACGATTTTAGGCACTTTTTTTCAGGCACTTTTTTTCCCTAGGCCTATACATTTCCAAATGAGGCTGGTTAGTATGTACTAACTAGTAATTAATATTCAATATAAGTTATGGTATTTTATTAGGAACATAAAAAAGAAAGACTGGGCAGA